>NC_053121.1:1276202-1421202 GCF_010015445.1 Perca fluviatilis
TAAGCACATTCAAATCAATGCACAAACACATAAGTACATATTGTAATAGGTGACAACAGAAGATGGGGCAGCTTTAAAGGACAGAAAATATGACTCAATAAACGCAATGAAATGAAAAGGTGCTACGGTAACAAGACAAGATAAAGATGATAAAAAAGCGGCATCACATAAAGCAAGTCTATAAAAATGTGTTTTAAGAAGTGATTTAAAAGAAGTCGCTGATTAGCAACTGTACCTCAATTTTGGAAGGGGGCCAGAGGGATCTAAACATGCAAAACCTGCTCATATGGTCAAAAGTCAGTTTAATAAAGTCAGGATCATATTTTTCCATATCAGACTAACATGATTTATCTCCCATTAATGCCAATATGCTTCTGTACACTGTACAATTCCAAACTGAAGGGCAATATGTAATTGAATTAGAAATGCTCATCAGTAGCCAATCAATGAAGATAACCTTGCCAAACGTTTGTGTCAAAGCAGGACAAATTTCACTAACCCATGGGTTTAATATGCTTTGTCTTTTTTATGCTGCATTACCCAAAACCACTTTCGCATAGACAATGATAACTGACAGTGTGGCAGTTAATTGAATCACCATCTTGTTCTCTAATATGTCTGCTGTGCTGTGTTCGACCAGAGTTAAGTTTGTCTCTGTGACTGACATACAGCATGCTGTCATCCACCCATTCATCAAGCTCTTGTGAAAACAATGGGCTGTTTGGAGCCCAGCCCTGCCATCTCGGACCAGTCAGAGGGACATGGGAGCCAAAGACAGATGCCGTCTCATCTCGAGCTGGTTGATTTCTGGTGTGTGCCTGTGCGCATCTACATGGACTGCACATTAATTGAGATCATGCAAATAAGACAGGGGCTTAATTTACTTAATTATAGATTTTCTTTTCCCCTTACAGTTATTTTTCATCACTCTCTCTGTTTCTTAGTTCAGTCCGGATGGATGTGTCATCTTTGCTTTTCCATTAATAAGCATCCTCTTTGAGTATGTCTTCAGTGGTTGTAGAAAGTGTTTGATATTGGTTTTTATTTTGCTTAAGTTGCTACTTGGAACTGAGTGAAAACATTGTGTTGGCACGTTTCCCGTTTCTGTAGCTTCTCCCTCTTTGTAAGGAACAGAGGTAAAGTAAGAAGAGTGGATTTTAACATAGAGAGCGACAGTAATTTACCTTTGATAGACATCGTTTACTGTCACTGGCTCTCTTGGCTGGACGTTTAACGTGACAGAACAGTATAACATAAGAGCAGAGACAATATTTCCCCACAGTCATCTGTACCTATCGGTCCACTTGTCTTACTGAATATATGATTGTTGATAGCTTTAATCTGGCCTGCTTCCTGACCTTGTTAAATTGCTACCCTACTATGTCACAAAGGGAGGGGAATTTATAAAGGGGTATATAAGCTGTTATTAATGTTTTTGTGCGTGAAGTATTGCTAATGAGTTAATTAATGGTATCATGAAATTTTAAAGGAATATTTCACCGCTGGAAAGCTGAATATATCTTTAAATTGGGTCACTTATGTAGTAGAAATGTGATTTTTTTTTTTTTTAAATTGGTGCCTTCTAGGCCGAGAAAAGCCAGAAAATGTGTTTTGGTCTTATATGGATGAAAAACACCAAATCCCAGAATGCACCTGCTTCGTTGATTTGAGTCCACTCCCAAGCCACGCCTACCGCTTGACAGACCGACAGAGGCATTCAACTCAACTCAAGCGTGTTTTATTGTCATTTCAACCATATACACGAAACAACGTTTCATCGTGATTCAAGTGGTGTTACACATTTAATATATATAAAAACGACATTATATAAAAACGACATACGAAACGGGCTACATTTAGTACACACACTTTATAAGCTCCGTGAAGTTCAGCTAACGCATACTAGCATTAGCGCTTGGTGGGCTGTAAACACCGAGCATAAACACAGCGGTGAATTAGCGTGCAATGCAGAATGGTCGGCATTTAACAGTCACAAACTCCACCAGCAGTTAGCAGTTAAATCGATACAAATCACCAAGTTTCTGCACCCACTTCGTGTTAACACAGCCCACCTCTTTTACCTGGCGACAGAGCACCTCTAGCTTGCGGGGGGCTAGCCAGGCCTGGTAGCTGGATAGTCCGGTACACTATTCAGGCAGGTTTCACAACAACAAAAACCACGGCAGTCTCTGAACTCACGTTGGAGTGTCGTTGAAGTTGGATGTAGTCCAGTTTGTGGTCTAAATGAGCGGACACTTGCAAGCAGGATCCGTAAAGTTCAGCTAACGCATACTAGCATTGGTGTAGCTAAACACAGAGTATAAACACAGCCGTGAATTAGCGTGGAATGTCGAATGGTCGGCATTTAACAGTCACAAGCTCCACCAGCAGTTAGCAGTAGCTAGTTGGATTTTATTTCTACACCAGTCCGTTTAACACAGCCCACCTCCACGGGCCGGCGAGAGCAGCCTGGTAGCTGGATAGTCCCGGTGCCGGTACACTGTTGCTCAGGCATGTTTCCACAACAACAAAAACACAGCAGTCACTGAACTCACGTTGGGATTTTCATTGAAGGAGGATGTAGTCCAGCTTGTTGTTTAATGAGCAGACACTTGCAAGCAGGATGGCTGGGACAGGTGGACAGCTAGCGTTAGCTTTCCACCTAGCCGATGAGGATGTCCCCTAGCCGGCTAGCGGCATTGAGCGACACCGCTGGTCTCCGTGCAGGCGAAGCTCACGTAGTGTGCCGAGTATTGCGTCTGTAATAACGTTTCCTCCATATTCTCCGATCTGTACCGATGTATCCCGGTGGTACACACGTCCGGTAGTTTGAATGCAGATAATTGTTGTAAATGTTTTCTGCTGAAACGAAGAAAGCCTGTTTAGTGAAGATTCAAGATGGCTGACAGTCGTTTTCATTCGGAATACCTCGGCCAGACTCGGCAGTCCAACCCCTGTGGCGTGTTGAAAACATACGAATTAGATCCTACTACTGGCTGTAGTCCTTTGCCTCTGGCCCAAAAATCTTCCAATGACGCGAAACATCGTCATTTTCGTCATCGGAAGATTTTTTCCAGGCCCCAAATGCAGAAATCTCTCGTCTCAGGGGGACATGAGGGAGGGAGGCACGGTCATTCAGAAATACTATCGGGTTTCTACTGATACATAGCTGAATGCTAAATCGGTGAAGTATCCCTTTAAGTTGCCATGTAAAGCAGTAATACCTTTATATTCCCTGCTTATTTAGCTGACTGATGGATTTGCCCCCTACTTCCAAGAAGCATATTTGTTAAAGATGTATTTATTAGGACAATGCAAATTAATCAATTTTTATTTTTTTTAAATGTGCCAGTGTTAGCCAGTCGGCTAATTTTCAACTGTAGTCCTAGTTACCTAGCATGCATGTCTTTATTGTGGGAGGAAACCGGAGCACCCAGAGGATCCCCATGAAAAGAAGGCAGCAAAGCATGGTCAATGTCGTTTTTTTTTTTTTATGTAGTTGAAAATCATCACTTTACAACAAGACTGCAATTATAAATCTGGATTACTCTCTAAAAGTTATGTTGGTAGAGGACAATGAGTCCTGGCTGTGCTCTCATAACCTGGCTGCACAAAGATCATTTCATTTATGCATCATAACCAGTCTCAGTCCGCTCAGTTGACAGAGTGGTCTGGTACGTGTTGCTTCAGCAGCTGGAGGCAGGGGGGGAGTGGTTAGCTTTTGCTTAGGAGTGAGCTCCAAAGTTGTCTTATCTTAGCTGGCTTGCTTAAGTTTGCCAGAGGTAATTTAGGACTGGTTTTGTTCAGAGTTGTAGGGTGTTTAATGTAAAGCCCACAGCTTTACTGCAACAGGACTTCTGAAGCTGATGTGTGCCAATGAAACCAATATCAAACAGCTGAAAAAAAACATAATGTAATTGCAATTGACTTCTGTCCTTACCATCTTAAAACCTGCATCAGTTAACTTGGCTGTTTTCTGAGATATCTTTCAGCTAAGTTCTATACAAAAAGACAATGTAGACAGTATTATGCTCCTGGAGTTATTGCAGAGTGAGAATAGTGTTTTATCCCATTTGTTACAGTATGTGCCGGGAAATGGTAATACTGCTGACAAAAGTGTCAAAATAAATTATACATTTCTCCAGGAAATACATATCATACCTGAATACATTATCACAAAGCAATCTAGCCATGAGTCAGTGTGTATTTTTATACTGATTTAGGGGCTGCACAGTATCTGTGTCGAAGAGGCACCTGTGGATGACTGCTATCTATTCCAAACATATTAACATGAAATAGCAGAGGCTGAACTCTGATCCAGGTGTGAGTTGAGGAATATCAAAAGCAATATCTCACAGATGTCCACAGCTTCCACTCAGAACAATCTGTTTATGGGTCCCCTTCTCTTGCACAGTCACTATAGGGTATCTCAGGCAAACATCAGCCCTATACATCTGCAAATGTATTGGAAAATTACAGCAGGTTTAGATATCTGCAACTGGTGGTTACAGTAAATAACATCAGTCACATCAACAGTATTGTCATACGGTAATGAATTTTACTCAAAGGCAGGTCAGCCGTTGTCATTTGGCAGCAATTATAGAGCCTGTCATCTGGCCAAGTATGTAGAATAAACACATCATTTCCCTCCTATAGAGCCAGTGTGTGGTGGCGGTTGCCCCCTCCCTCTGCCTCTTCCATTTCTTTCCCCTCGAGTGCATCTGATAAAATTAATTGAAAAGAAAAGCAAGTAGCATCCTAAGGCAGTGTTATTGTTATTATTATAATTAGCAATCGTGGCATGGCCCACTGTCTCCGTGGCCTGTTAGCTCACGGGCTAAAGTCTCTAATGAGGTAGCAGTCATGTGGTGTCAGCTCCTCCACTGTGGAAGAGCAGTGTAGACAAAGCGGAATGGGCTTATCGAGTGCGTGCGTGCGTGCGTGCGTGCGTGCGTGCGTGCGTGCGTGCGTGCGAGCGTGCGTGCGTGCGTGCGTGTGCATGTCATGGGCAGAGCTCAAAAGGGGCTTCTGACAGCATTCAGATGCGGTCAAGAAGTAGGACACCACGGACCAAGCGCATATTAGTGACTTAATGCACCAACTGGGTTTTATGTTACCATAACAGCTAATAGCATTAATAATAATGTTCTTTATTTGAAAATTTGTTTCGTTGTGTTTTTTTAAATATCACACATGCAAAAAATGTGGAGAGATGTTAGGGGTTCGGTGTCTTGCTTTAGGGCACATTGACAGTGCCCAGGGAGTGAACTGGCACCTCTTCAGCTATGAGTCCAAACTCGCGGTTGCCGGGGCCTCATTTATAAAACTGGGCGGAGGGAATTTGCGTCAGAAGTGGTGTACCGAACGAAAACATAGAATATGAGTACACACAGAAATATTCAGATTTATAAAACTGTGCACACACACGTCCTACGCCGGATTCCCTTTATAAATCACAATCGACTCTAAATGTGGCGCCGCTAATTGCCCTGAAATAGTCAGTGAAATGCCCCAAATGAATAATTATCGATACCGACGTCATGCGCACAGAGGGAAACAAAGCACAGGACTTTCACTTAAAGATGCAGTAGGTAAGTCTTATAAAACTAACTTTCTGTCGTATTTGCTGAAACTGACCCTATGTTCCAGTAGAACTACATGAATTATGTAAAAACATTTTTTTTTTAAATGACAGCTCCTCTGGCACCTCCTACAGCCTATAGTGCCATTGGCAAAATTCCACCGCTCCCGGTCGATTTTCTCCAATCAGGGCCACAGGGGGGGTCTATCTGCCTGTCAATCACTGCTCAGGCACGTACACGCATATATAGCGTTCTCCCCTCCCCCCTCCCCGCGCACGAGCTGCAGAAAAGTTTTCCAAAACTCTGTGAATAATGGAGTGGCTTTTCAGAGGTGGCGTGGCTGCAGGATTTTAAAGATCTGAAGAACGATGCAGATGTAGCCACATTTCCTCTCAACAGGTAACACAATAACCATGAATGATTTATCTTTCACTTGGTTATTAGTAGTCAAAAGTCCACAAAGCTATGTTGGTGAGGATGATAGTAACGTTAGCACAGTGGTCGGTCTGATATGATGCTGAAATGGCTAACGCTAGCCTGCTAGTAAGTATCGTTTTACTGTTGGTGAGTAAAGTTAACGTTGTGTTAGTGTTTAGTTATTGAACATGTTGTCTGACATGCCGGCAGTTCTGTCAAACTCCGTTGTGTGGGAGGGGCTTAGGAGACGGTTTGGGCTGCAGCAGAAAGGGGGGAGGGACTGAGAAGTTGTCGATGTTCAAATTTGTTGGAAAAGTTCTGGATCTTCACAATCTTACCTACTGCAGCTTTAATGTGAAGTTGTAGCTCTTGTCAGAGAGGTGGAAAAGAGGAAAATATGTTTGGAGGGCACAGTGTGAACATTACTAATGCCAAAAAAGCTGTAGAGTAACAACATGTTGCAGACACAGTTAATACTACAGCCTCAGAGGTTGGACCGTGGCCCAAATTAAAAAGAAATGGTCCCATATTAAAGTTGATGCAAAAAATCCCTAGCGCTAAGTGTTTCTGTCACGGGACCCCGGGGCTGACCCACCTTGAAGTGGGACAGGTGTCGGCACGGCACCGGCACGGCACCGGCACGGCGTGGTTTCTCCGAGTGCTCCTCTGTAACGCGGGGCCCAAACCCACTCAGAGATCCAACAGGACAGCTTGAGGCAGTCGGAATCGGCTCTGAGGCCACTCGTCCTCGTTTGCCAGCAAGTCTTCTTGCTGTCGGTCTCCATTTGCCACATCTCCCAACAGTGCAAAGCCAGCCATTGTGCGTCATTACTCATGGCATGCCTTTTTCTGCCCATCAATTTGATTGTATCTAAAAAGCTAAGTTGTCACAATTAATCAATTAATCAACAATGTTTTAGACCTACAATAAAACAAACATTTAAAAGCCATAAAAATAAACACTGTATAAAACACTATGAAACTGTAGGCTATATGATGACCATATTAAAACGATGTGCTACGCAAACAGCATCAGTGTGAACATTATTTGTCCTGTTTATCATGAGAATGAATTCCATAACATGCCAATATAATTACACAACATTTGAGGGGTTTTTCCGCAAATACACTCACCAAAAGGATTATTAGGAACACCCTACTAATGCTGTGTTTGACCCTCTTTCGCCTTCAGAACTGCCTTAATTCTTCGTGGCATTGATTCAACAAGGTGCTGGAAGCATTCTTTAGAAATGTTGGCCCATATTGAGAGGAGAGCATCTTGCAGTTGATGGAGATTTGTGGGATGCACATCCAGGGCACGAAGCTCCCGTTCCACCACATCCCAAAGATGTAATATTGGGTTGAGATCTGGTGGGGGCCATTTTAGTACAGTGAACTCACTGTCATGTTCAAGAAACCAATTTGAAATGATTCGAGCTTTGTGACCTGGTGCATTAACCTGCTGGAAGTTGCCATCAGAGGATGGGTACATGGTGGTCATAAAGGGATGGACATGGTCAGAAACAATGCTCAGGTAGGCTGTGGCATTTAAACAATGCCCAATTGGTACTAAGTGTGCCAAGAAAACATCCCCCACACCATTACACCACCACCAGCAGCCTGCCCAGTGGTGACAAGGCATACCTCGGTTGTATCAAGTGGTTATTTGAGTCAAAGTTGATCTTCTATCAGCTGGAATCAGTCGGCCCATTCTCCTCTGACCTCTAGCATCAACAAGGCATTTTCGCCCCCCAGGACTGCCGCATACTGGATGTTTTTCCTTTTTCAGACCATTCTTTGTAAACCCTAGAAATGGTTGTGCGTGAAAATCCCAGAAACTGAGCAAATTGTGAAATACTCAGACCAGCCCGTCTGACACCAACAACCATGCCACACTCAAAGTTGCTTATGTGGTGTAATTGGTAGCAATGCTGTAATGCTATGTGGAGAGGAATCCGTTGACACTGTTTCTTGATTATAAAGGTTTATTCACATTCAAGAAATCAGCATCATGTACAAGCTCTGCAGAGCTTGGAAAGGACCGGTTTTCCCAATTCTCTAGTGGTCACTCTGACTTTCTTTGTTTGAACATGGTATATATTCTATAACATAGATGGGGGAGGAAACAATACTTTGACCAATGGCTAAAAGCCAACTGGCCTTGTCTCGAGGCCCCACTGATAAGCATGACAGATGTTTTCCAGAGAGGTGTCTTCTGAAAGTAGAGTAAAGTTCATACAAGGTCTCCTGTCGAATCTTAGATACCAGTCCTAAATGTTCAGATAAAGCTCAAATACATGTTATATAGAATGATCAGATAAAATAGGATGAAAATACACCTCACTTAGATCACCTTTCGTTCCCATTCTGACATTCAGTTTGGGGTTCAGGAGATTGTCTAAACCTGGACCACACCCCTAAATGCATTGAAGCAGCTGCCATATGATTGGTTGATTAGATAATTGCATTAACGAGAAATCCTAATAATCCTTTAGGAGAGTGTATATGTTCATTTGAATATACGACAGTATCTTGTTTTATTTTGTCTGTTTTTCACCGCAGATGGATCAAACAGGTGTTTGTGTATGATATTAAATGTAAGAATGGCTTTGTGAATTCTTCAATGAGAGGCAATATTTAAATTTATTTTACACAATGGTCTCAGTTTCACGCGTTTCATCCATCTGCCGTCGGTGTCACCGTTTCTCATTTCACCCGTTTCTGTGCGTACGCCGGGGTCAGAGTGTCCGTGGAGGAGCGCACATTTTCCCATCAAGATTTTTATAAATCCTAATTCTTGTGTAGAGGGCGGTGTACATCTTCTTTTGTGCGTACGCCATGTTTATAAATGAGGCCCATGGTCCGTCCGGGATTTGAACCGGGCGCCACCCGGTTCCAACCGGTTCCCAAGCCAAGTCCCTAAGAACTTACTTCACAAAAACACCTATAAACTAAAAACCATACCAGTGGAGTGATTTTTCACAGTAAGCTACAATTACTGTGTGCACCCAAGTGAAAAAATGAACTGTGTAGTAACTGGATACAAAGATAATTGTCTAGATCATCACATAATTACATCATCCGGGCGTAAACATCCAAAAAAGAGTGGGCCTTAAACATACGTTACGTAAATTGCTGAAAATTCATATCATTCAGCTTATTTTATGGGGCTTGGAACAGTAAAATATGTTAGCATTCTAGTTAGTGATCCAATCTCTCTGAACATTCTTTTCAAAATGTGCATCACATCTTTTCTCACAACTCATTAAAACAAAGAACTGTTCATGTTGTTTGTTTGCCTGTTTGTTCTTGCACTGCATCATGGATATAAGAGCTCGAACTGTTTCCACTGAGAAAAGAAAGCTCTTATTTTGTGGGGCAACATTTACTGCAATTTCTTTCACAGTTTCTATGGCGGCTTTGCCGTGGATTTGAACCATGGAACTTATGTAATCACACTGCAATGCATTTACAGTACCAACTGCTCTGCACAGTATGTGTCCTGAAAACATATTTTCTCGTAAAAATACAGAGCAATAATGGCTGTGGAATAAGTACCATTACATCTTGCTAATTAAGTGTTAAATTTGCAATCTGTTCATGTAAACATAAAATGATTCCCACAGTGGAAGATCAAAACATTATTGCAACTTGCTATATACTGTAGATTCACAGGTCTTTTTATCACACGGCCCAACACTAAACAACAACCACATCTAAGCAGTTAATGTTTCTGATGCATTAACACCATAGGCTTGTTTTCTATGAGTAACGTTTGGAAACAAAGTGGGAAAATAGATCTATATTTGAGGTTATGATAACTTGATGACACACCAAATTTTAATTAAACAGTATGTATGCTGCCCTACAAAGACAGAGACAACCATGTGTGCAAAGTTTTGACTGAAAATGGAATTTTTTCAATTACAGATAACAACTAGGGAAATATCAGTAAATACATTTTGCTTTGAGCTAGTTGGCCCCCAACTAGCTTTGTAGCTTGTAGCTCTCCTGCTTTAGCTCGGTTGTCTCTCTGTGAGACAGCACTTCCTGCAGTCTGGCTTGGTTTTAGCTCTGTTTTGTAGTTACTGCAATGTTTATATGCTCTTTACATGGAAATTATACATTTCTTTGACACTATATTTTTCAATATATTAAAAATCAGTACAAATATTTTTGGTTGGGAGGTGTTTGGAGGACAGACTAAGCTCCGACTCTGGGCTGTGTGAAAAAATAGAATACAAGTTAAAAAAAAAAAAAACAGTAGGCTACTAATAAAATACTAAAGTAAATGACCATATAATTGCCTGAGAAGAAAAAATAAGTGTGTCACAAACTTTTCCTGTAAAAATTAGTTCTTTAAGTGATATATTATGCTGAGTCATATCTCATGACTAGCCATAAAATTCAGAAAAGAGAAAGTTTGAAGTCCGTGTGTGACTGGTCCTCCCAGCTGAGGTCACAAGCTGAGATAAGGTGGGAGGCAGGCTGTTTCAGCTCGTGGTGAGACTTGACCCTAAGATTCATGGGAGGCGCAGCTGTCAGAGGCCGTGAATTTGGTGGAGGGCTTTACTCGATCACCACGACCAAAACCGTGCCCGTTTGGAGGGTTTTGTATGAAGTCTGCTGTCATACCGAAGTGTTTATTTCCTCCGAGCCATCAGCTGGGAAACTGCTGAGTAAAAATAAGAGTGTGTGTTTGTGTGCACACATGTACACGCTGTGTAGTAGGGGGAGACTCAA
Source organism: Perca fluviatilis (assembly GCF_010015445.1). NCBI lineage: Eukaryota > Metazoa > Chordata > Actinopteri > Perciformes > Percidae > Perca > Perca fluviatilis. The sequence goes on from NC_053121.1 coordinate 1,286,945, forward strand.
TTAAAACCAGCTGTGCCCTATTCCTCTGTAAGCCCTCCAGCATTCCACTCCCCCTCCCGCCGTGTCTTACCCCCTCCCTCCTTCTCCACTACCCCCTGCCACAAACCCCAAACCCCCTGCTGCTCTGTAAGCTGCCTGTAAGCATCTAGACTCGTGCCGATGGATCCAATGCTTCCCTCCCGAAAACACATTGCATACATGTGAATGCCCACACACACACATGCACATATCCGCCTACCTCTCAGATATACTGTAAATGCTCATTTGCCCCCGCTGCTTGATGTAATTTCCGGCAGACTTGTATGCCAAACCAAGCCGGCTCCCCCTTCCTCTTCTCCTACTCCCTGACGCCGCCCATTACTGCCTCACATCAGCCAGCTCCCACTACAGCAGGGGCACTTACAGCACAGAGGGAGAGATGAGAGAAACGAGGAATGAGGGGAGCAGGAAACACAAAGTCAAAGCTTTATTTACTAAAGAGACAAACAAGCAGACAGACCGAGAAAAACGGACTGAAAGAAATGCCTAAAAGCCTGTTAATATGGTTTTAAATAAGCAGCTTCATTTTGGGAATCAAAGGTTAGTGTGAGCACAAATTTGTCTGCGCGTTACTGTAACACCCATTACTCTGAATATTACTGCTGCTTTTGCTTGTCTTGGTTGACTGAAAGCAACTACGTCTTAGGTTTTCTGTTGTTCTTTTTATACTATTTTGAATAGCTATAATTCATGTATTATATTACTGCTATAGTGAAAAAGGCACTGTTAATACAGCTTAATAAGGGTGTATCCAGAGGGCAGTGATAGTGCTTAGCCAGCTAATCAGTAGTAATTCTATAAGTTCAGGTCCTTTTAATTAGCTAATTTGCATTTTGAGAAGTAATGGAATTGATTATATAATTAACAGTACAATGCATCTTCTTCTCTGTGTTAGCGGGGCACACATTTACACCCACAACACCTACAAATACACACTATTTTCAAAAGGAGGGTTAACCCTTCAGGGGTGCGGATATGATATGGTGATAGATGTATGGAAGAGAACTCATTGCACAAGGTTAAACAGAACCCTGACACAGTGCAGTCTGTAATAGTGGAGATAGGACTGGGAAACCACAATTCTCAACCGGTGCTGTGAGGCTCAGGGACCCCTGAGCATTGGCTATAAGCATTAGGCTTTGATAGGCTATAATGGTTTGTGCTAATATTGGCTCATGATAGAGAAAGGTCAGTTAACTCATCTACGGTAAAGCATCTGACAACTTGCCTCAGGATTATTTTTTCCTCATTTGAGCATGGCTTGAGCAACACATTCATCCAAGGGTCAGATTTTATGATTATCCATCACTTTTCAAGACAGCGGTTTGTAATTATGGCCGCGAGGCCGAAGACGGGATAGGAAGTCTGGTAATGCAAGAAATGGAACCTATTAGCAAAAGATTATTAACATAGTTTGCTTTAAATGAGGAAAAACTGTGTTTAACAAGTAGAAGAAAAAGGTGAATTGCCAGTGGTACTTTAGAATGCACTAGCGGCCCTCTGTGTGCCCTGATGAGGTTGGAGGGTTGCCACAACTGATCCTGCATTATGGCACAAGGAGGCACATGGGCAGCTTGTAGGCAGAAGCTGGCGGCTGTCTACTCGGAGGTCGATTTTAAACCGATGAGCAATGTGCTGGTCAGCCACCCGTAGCTGCAGTTTCTGGGTGATCTAATCTGGGTTTGTTCACTGGCCGGTCTCCACATCTATGCTCACTGGCTAAGTGTTGGCCTGTTATAGGACATATTAGGGCTAATCTCTAGGTGTGTCCATATGCAAGGACTTAAGTACAGACGGATGGAAAGGATAGATTTAATTCTGCTGACACCATTACTCTACAATCCCCACTAACACCATGGGAAATGAGGGGGGTCGGTGCGGGGTTGCAAATGCCTCTGTTATATATTTTTTTTATTGTTTTATATATTATTCTTGGCTCTTGTTTTGTCAATTAACAGAACGATAAGCCTAATTTTGCCTAACATTGTTTTTAACAACAAGTGTATGTTGTATCTTAAGGACCCATACACAGCTTATTGTCTTTAAGAAAACAAAAAAAAGGGATGGAGTGATTGTATGAAAGAGTGGGAGGGAAAAAGGGGGGGAGGGGGGGGGGGGGAAAAAGGGGGCCTAAGTCAGTCAGTTTTTTTAGGTTATCACTTGGGGACTTAAAAATTGTTTCAGTACGCCATCTTACCCTCATCTGCATTTTTCATCTCATACTGCACCTGTGTTACCCACTAGAGATCTGATGATCCCCTCCTCTTTCCTCTCACCCTTCGCTCTGGGTTTAATCATGTGAATTCAAATCACACCAAGGTTTTGAAATTTTACTTATAAGCCAACTCCCTTATTTGTCTTAATCAATATACCTATGGTGGACATTAAAGAGTTAGTAAATAAATAAATAAATAAAGCCAGAAGTGGGAGGTTTATGTCCCCTGCTAATCCCCAGTTATGCATAAAAATGCCTCTGAAATGAAATCTTTATCAAAAGAGCCACAAGGTTCTCCTTACAAGGTGTTTTCAAATAAGCCAATGTTATTATCATACCTCCGTTGGGAAATATGCATTTACAGCTTGGAGAGTGAGAGGCAATAGGGTAACTGTTAACAATGTTTTCCCTAGTTATGGTGCATAATTGCATGCTTCTGTTATTGCACCTTTCTATTGCTGCTAATACAGAGAAAGCCCATTAGGCAGTGTGCTAATGTGAACAGTAGCCTGCAGTGCAGTGGGTGCACTGTTTAAAAAGAGATGCATGAGGACCACTGTAATGAGCACTAGGTTGCGGAAGGAGGGTACTAACACCCAATGTAGGCACGTTTTAAGCTCTGGAAAATACACAGTGAGAGTCAACTTTGCCTGTTAGGCTGTAAATATATGCGGCAATGCAACTGTAGCTCATTTGGCATAATGGAACCAACCTTTTATTCCTTTAATACAGTGCATGTAAATGATCAGGAGGATATTCAGTAGGATATCACATGATGAAACGGTAGGGTGTGTGTGTGTATGTATGTATGTATGTATGTGTGTGTGTGTGTGTGTGTGTGTGTGTGTGTGTGTGTATATATATATAAGTAGAGAAATAATCTGTATGTATATATATATATATAGGTAGAGAAATAATCTGTATGTATATGTATATATATATGTATATATATGTGTGTGTGTGTGTGTGTGTATATATATATGTATGTATATATATATATATGTATGTGTGTGTGTGTGTATATATATATATATATATATATATATATATATATATGTGTATAAATAATAGGTTTATCTTGTTTTCAAGATTTTTTCAAAAAAACAATTTTTTTTACATTTGCAGTCATTTTCAGTTAACCAGTTTTGAATTGTAATTGTTTAATCGCTGTTGATCCCTGCATGTCGTCCTGTAGGGATGCAGCTAGAGTCAGTCCACAGGGGATTACTCGCCACATGCACTGATAATGACCATTGACTTGGCTTTGGCCGTGAACGCGCGCTCTGCGAGCCTCGGTCATTCCTCTATACTGTGTGTGGATGGTCGCTCCCTGGATGCTGCTGCGCGCAGCCCTTAACCGATCGGCCGTCGCTCACGTTCAGAGCATGCCCGCCTGCCCGCCGTTTCTCAGGTCTGAAGAGAATCAACGGAAGACGCGCCGTTCGCAAACAGCTGCCTGGTTCCATATCACGACCATCACCGCGGAATGGATTGCTCCGTTTGATTCCCCGATTTGGTAACATGTTGTACTGGAGGCTTATATAGCCTTTCCTCTCCATCAGCTAACCCCCCGTGCTCTCGCCTCACGCTGTGTGCAATATAGCGTCTTGTCAGGACAGACAGGGCAAAGAAAAGTAGCCTATGCAATAAACAAGTGTCAAGTAGCTTCGGGCTGTTCGATTGGAGCGAAGGAAAAGTTAAAATTGAAGAAGGAGGATTATGCAGTGAGTGCCGCACATAGCTGGAGCAAAAAACAAAAAGGTACGTGATATTTCAAATCCTATGGAACCGATGCTTACGCGCTCCTGTTGTTTACACACCAGCTTCTGCGGCCACAGACGCCACATGTGTGTGCGCAATCACTTCTTGTGGCAAGTAGGACTGGGAGGGCAGCGCAGAGCGGTGACATTGAGATGCCTTTTATCGGAATATCATTTTCGGTTAAAACGACAACCGGAAAATGATATTCCGATAGAAGGCATCTCACTTGACTGGCATTGGTCACACAGGGCTCCCTTCGCGTGTCCGCAGTGCCGTTTATGTGTCGTTTTGCCCAGCTGCCTGGTTAATAGGCGGGGATGACCTCTTATGGATCGCTGTGGAGTTTGTGCTTTGAGAGGTTTGCACACATCTGCTCGGTATGCCAACACACACATCCTTGTGATATGTGTACCAAAAAAACCACACCTGTCCCGGCTGTGCAGAGCTTCCTTTCGTTAAAGGGTCAAAGTGGCATGTTAGACCTGTCGTGGTGATGATGAGAGGCAGGAGCTCGACTAACCTTTAGTTCCTGACCGACGCGTTTATGGCTACCGCAGCGCAGCATCCTCAGCTCATCGCTCTCCACAGATACATGCGTTATAAAGTGAGTTTGTCCTTAGACCAAAAAAGATGCTTTCCCGTCATCATGACAAAGATGGAGTTTCTGGTGGGCTTTAATTGGCTACTTGACCGCTCGCGGACGGCCACAGCTCTGCGTCGTCGCGGTGCGTCCGCAGCTCCTGTCGCGTATTCCTGCCTCTCCACATTTCACTAATTAATCTCTTTAAAATCACCAATTTCTACACTGCTCTTTAGCTTTTTATGTAGTCTTTGTATTCATTCATATTTCACCAACTTGCTCACATGCTGCTGTATATTTGATTAGAAAACCGTGCATGGTTATGCTTTGTGGAGGGGTAAATCAAAGGGCAGTGCAGGTAGATGCGTGTGTGTTGTGCTGAATTTTAATACCTTTCTTCTGCTGCCATGCTCTGTGTTTATGGTGACATAAGGAGGCTGAAAACCACAGCCCAGCTGGCTCCCCTCGAGCTGCAGTGAGGACCTTAACACTGCAGGAGATCACCCAGGAATGGATATTCATTGGGCATGAGTGTGACTCTTAGTTAAGAATTGAATGCCATATGCTTGCAATAAATTCAAGGTTGCATTAGAAAAAGTTGTGTATCAAGTTAGTGTGCAAGGGCTGAGGCCCACACACCAGCTGTAGATCCCAGAGCCTGCCAGTCCTCAGCACCTTATGACATGAAAACACACTCAGACGCACAGATGCCACGCAGATCTTGGCGACAAGACGCCCTGCTGAGTTTCACACTTCAGTCTAACTGGTGCAGTTTCTCGCGGTGGCCCTTCTATCTCCTCCTCCACCTTAAGCTCTCTTCAAGCCTGCCTGCGTCTGTGTGATCTCTCACGCTCTTTGATCTCTCTCCCACTTTCCATCCCTCAGTCTCAAGTGTTTGACAGGGGTGTATAGATAAATAAATAAAAGAAAACCTCCTCAGTTTGGCATGCAATCATTACTGACACACATTTTAATACATGCATATAGAAACAAGCGCACATCATGTGCTTTAGCTGTCTATTACTCTCACGGACAAGTACACACCCGTCGGTCTTTAACCTGCCAAGCATTGTGTGTGTGTGTGTGTGTGTGTGTTGTGTGTGTGTGTGTGTGTGTGTGTGTGTGTGTGTGTGTGTGTGTGTGTGTGTGTGTGAGAGACACAGTCTTAAGTGCTAATAGGAGCTCACAGTGGACAGCAGCAGGCCGTGTCAACCACAATCTCCAGACAAGCCCTCAGGGTGTCCCATTTGGCATGGATACACACAGACACAGACACACACAAGCAGGCCTGAGAGGTTTAGACTTGACTCAAGGGTCTGAGCACTACGGGTTCTCTGAGTCCATGTCCTTGTTGGACCTTCACAACTGTTCAACAAGATTAACTCTGTGCTGTTCCCATGGAGATATATGCTGTAGATTGACTTTTAGACACGGAAACCTTTATGTGCATGCTGGATATTTTGTTAATTCACACATGAATATGATGAAAGAGTAAATCTCTTTCTGTTAATCTATCTTTTTTCTCTCTCTCTCTCTCTCTCTCTCTCTCTCTCTCTCTCTCTCTCTCTCTCTCTTCCGCTATGTGGGTTACGTATTTATACATTTTACTGCGACACCTGTGAGGCCTGGAAAGAGCAGCATCCATCTTCATTAGACTGAAATGAGGCTGACCCTGTTGAATAAATGACCATCATTGAGTGTGTGTGTGTGTGTGTGTGTGTGTGTGTGTGTGTGTGTGTGCGCGTGTGCGCGCAAGTGTGTGCCCGTGTTGAACCCTGTAGCCCACTCTGACTCCAGCTGACAGATGACTGCAGTGATTTCCAGGATTCAGCAGATTAGGGGATTAAAGACTGAAGGCTTCACACAATAAACCTAATGCATACGCACAGCGACAAACTCACACACGCGCATCAAACCAACCCCTTCTGCTGGGTTTTGTCCTGCATTGTGCAGATGGGACTGTCCCGTTCACACATGCAAACAGATGGAAAACGGCATCAAAAAACCTCAAGTGTCCAATTTCCCTAATGCCATTTTGACACTACAGGCGAGACCTGTATTGGTACTGAGTGCCCAGTTAATACATTTTGTCCTTTTCCAACCAATTCAGAACCCACTCAGTGTTAGATAATGAACCAGCATAGTGGGCTGTATGTTTGTGACTTGGCCACTGCAATTATGTTGCCAATTTAGAGCCAACGTCCCTTTCAAACACAAAATGGCCACCATTGTGTTCATAGTTTCAAATTCTGTTAATGATAACTACATTGCAGCATGTTAACTGATGCCATAACATAATGCTGCTTACACTATATGTCTCTCCGGTGTAATTACCTGTAACAAATAGTTGTTTTGGAAACTATTTTCTGCACAGTGTTAATGTTTCTCCTTTACCTGGACAATTCAACCAGGTGTAAAACACTGAGCACTGTTTCCACTGACAGCGCAACCAAAGCAACATTAGCAAGTTTGACCTTAAATCCATTAGATTTAGTGTGTGGGGCCAAATGTTTCCAGGAAGATGCTAAAAAGGATATAGCACGCAATTATCCCCAAGCAGATCTACACACCTGCAGCTTGCAACATCCATTTGTTCTTCTTTTTTGGTTTTAAAGCCATTCACAAGCAGGTCTTGAATGATTCAGTACATGACTGTTATTTGATTAGGTAAAATCATTTTTGAAATATAGCAGACACTGTGGTTGTACTGTACATTAGACCATAACATCTTATCATTTGAGACAGAACAGGATAGGTGGTAATGGAAGCAGAAACATTCACTTGTCACTACTGATTAACTAAGAACACTGACCTTTAGAGAGCGGAGAGGTGGCAGAAAATTATGGTCTTTGTGACAGAATTCGGAGAGGAGGTGACATTGTTTATGCTGTTGCTGTAATTGTCAGTGCGTGCCGCTGAATAGAAAATACTATAGCTTAGCTCTATTATAGGCTGCTCTGTCCATCCTACTGCCCCTCTCAGCTATTTCACAAAACCAAAAAAGAAAACTGCAGCAGGAATGGTTTTATTCCTATTATGTTGCCCTGGTTTGGCCTCCTGCGGAGCAGTTTTTTGGGTAGCATGAAGGGCTTTGATGAGAGAGGACCATATGTTTCACCTCTCATTTCTACTGTGTCTAACTAGTTTTCCCCTGCTTACCATGCCCCTCCACATTTCTCTGCTCTGGCTGTCTATAGTCCTCAATTTGATTCATTCATGCTCCATTGTCCTTTCCGCTTCATATTTCAGCATTTCAACTTTCGACATTAATTGTGATCCTTCGAGGAGCTTGTCTAGACAAATGGGATAGCATGCTGTGGTTTTTCGAGAGGCTAAAATTACAAAGACTGGCTGTTGAAGGAGCAGTTGCATTAATTGCAGTAATTGATTAATTGGTGGGTAGATGGGGCTATAGGAAATCACAGACGGTAAAAGAATGGTTGATGACATCTCCCATAGTTTTCTGAAAAAATGTTTTGTGGCTTGGGTTTTGATGAAAGTCAAAACTAAAAGGATGTCTTTCCTTAAGTGATTACATCGTTGAATCAAATAAGTTTTAGTTTACCATTGAGATATCACTTCCTCTGCTTCCATAACTTCTATAACCTTTTTATTTATGATTGCATCTATTGACTCACCCCATCAAATGTAACAAAAACAATTGTTATATTTTAATTCTTCTGTATCACAATTATAATGTACTAAGATATTAAAAATCACATTTCACTTTTGACAAACAGTTTGGAAAGATTGGCTGCCTCCCTGAAATCTTGTGTTTTTGGATGAGAAGAGAGAGTATAGAGGAGTTGGTTAGTTTGTAGCAGCCTGTGGGTTGTGAATGATTTAATCAAGGTAAACACAGTGGATCATAGCGTGTAATGCTCTGCCGCTAAAATAGAGCCCTCGATATCTCTTTATTGAAACAATGATTTTCAAAATTGCTGCCAAGATGCTTATTAGACGTAGAATTAGCCGGTGAGACTCTAACTTAATGTGAAAACAATTTTGAATACATAATGGTCTGACATTTTTTGGATTCAGCAATTAGCGGACATTACTGATACTGTGTCTTTATGCATTCCTGCATTGGCTCCTGCTTTCAGAGTCATTACATTAGAGTAATGTTAACAGTACATGTATATTTTTCTTAGACTAACCTAAAATCTGAATGCCATTAGCTCACTTCTTCCATTTTTCCTGAAATTCTTTTCCCGGACATACTTAATGGCCTATAGTTCTGTAGCTCAGACCATAGTGCTCAATGTGTGTGTGTGTGTGTGTGTGTGTGTGTGTGTGTGTGTGTGTGTGTGCGTGTGCGTGTGCGTGTGCGTGTGTGTGTGTGAGAACCCGGCATTCACTGGGCTTTAGAGAAAGTGACGCTTGTAGAGAGCAGCCTTCATCTTGGATTACCATGCTCATGGATCCTGTGGGTTTTTGTGTTGGAAGAGATGACAGAGTGGGATGATATTTACTACATCTGTCTGACAGCTGACCGACTGGTTTTAACTCATCCTCCTCACGCGCTCATGGTGCTTTGTTGTGAGCTTCCTGGTTACATTTAAGTCTCTAACTCATGTGCCTACTTGCACATGCACTCGTGGATAATGGCTAGTGCCAAGTCTTTTAGCATTGACTGCACTATGTAAGGCCCGCTAGTCAGTAACTAGTAAAGTCTTTACAATGGATGATTCTGATGACAGCTAGCGCTTAAAAAGGTTAGGTGTGGTTTCAGGTTCTCAAATGAGCAGATTTAGTTTAGTAGTTTAGTTTACTGACTATTTTGTGGTTTTGGACTGATGCTTGGATTAAACCTGTAATTTGAAGACATTATCCTGGACTTTTTATCATATAGTGGGCATTTTCTCCCATTTTCTGACAATGTTTAAACTCAATGATTAATCAAGAAATAATAATCAATATTTGCCTGTCTTGGTTGCAACTTTAATGGCCTAATAAGTTACAGGATTGTCCAGTTAGGTGCTCATCATCTGTCAGTTGAAATGACACCTGCTGGAGTGCAAACTGGGTAAAGGCTGACCCCATTATGAAGTTAAATAGGTCCCATTAAAGATGCAAAAGCAAGCAAAATGCCCCTTGAGCCTTTCCAGGCCACAGTGAATCAAACTGAATTTCTTGGCTGACATTGCAGAGCTAGCTCGTATAAAAGTAACCACGGAGAGCATTCATCTGTTGACCCTGAAGTGCAGAGTTTTGTCCAATTCAAATTACAAACTATCTTGCCTTTTCTTTTTTTCTCTGTTCTGAAAAATACAGTGAAAAGTGGACTTATCCTCTACTGCCCAGAAGAGGAAGGTGTGGCCGGTTGAGTCATGCTCAAAGAAACTGCCTATTCGTTGCTTAAAATTACAGACCGAGTCAAGCACTGACCCCCTGTACTCCTTCAGATGGGATGTATGGTTGTGATGCGTGAGGACTTTTTGTGCCAGTGAACTATCCTCTGCTTTTTGCATTTCTATTTCACTTCAACTGCGGCTGCATGAGGATCTACTGTAACCCTGGCTAGTAGAGGACATATCAGCTAAGGGACACACGCAATAACACACTAGCAATTCCAGTTAGGAATTACTGTGGTTTCTCCATTTACTGTACTCTTACTCCCCTACCTTTTGATTTGTGGGATCATTCAATTCCATGCATTTCACAGCCAATGGAATAACCACAAACTCTCTGCGGCAGCCAATGAATTCATGAAATTTAGTGCACCTTCATTCCCTCTATTGCTTATCCCCCCTCTCTTTTTCTCTCTGTTGCTCTGTCTGAGCAGACATGCCTAGTTACAGTCTAAAATGGCCTTGTGAAGGAGGACACAAGTTAAGATGGCATCCCAAGAGACTTTTCAGAGAAGTAATTTAATAAACTTTGATATTTTCTCACTCCACAAGGGAAACGGAATAGGCTCAGAAAAGTAATGAAACTCAGCTGTTGAATTTTTAATATTACAAAATCAATTTCCTGTACTTGAAAATAACCAAGGAAGGATCTCTTCTTCTACCTGAGACAGTGTAGCATTGACTTCTGGCTAGCCTCCTTTTCTTACTGAAATCCGAGTAGGAGGTCTAAAGGTTTTATCCAAACATTTGTTCAACAGCTTCTCTTGGCTCCCACCTTTCCTTGGACATTTGACTAGCTGCTAGAAATATAGTTTATCCTTACTTCTCCTTAAAGCCCAATGGTGTTAAATTCAGATTTCATGCGAACTTCCAAAAATGCCCTCATGACTTTCTCCAGCTTTTTTGGCATTTTCAGAAAAAATCATATTATGATATTCAAATGAAAGTCAATAAATAATAATATTGAATTGTTGCCCTCCACTACTTTCAGGCCAAGTCTAATGGATTCTTAAGGCCTTTTTACAGTCACTGCAGCCGACCTGCACACCAATGTGACGTCAAAATGATGTAGATCTCGCTGACGCGCCTGGATTTTGAGTGCTCGACCAGAGGTCGTGCACCACTCTATTTTTTTTCAGAGGCGCACAACAAAGTGGAAACAGGAAACATGGATGAGTTCGAGGGCAAGCGGATGCCAGGACTCTCAGAGTGACTGCAAGTATCTCTTGTAAACTTAATGAGCAGATTCGTTATTTTATGGCGAATGAAAGGCTTGATACCACCAAGTAGGCCATTGAATCAAATCGAAACATTGACGTTAGTGCTGCTGCCAGTTCTGCCGTTGTTTACTTTTTTCTTCTTCTTCTAGTCCGTAGAAATAGCAAAGTCGGTAGCCTTTCCTCATTAGCGACACTTCTGTTCAGGAGAAGACTGCAACTAGTGTCGCGACCACCAAGCGCGAGTATAAACACTTACGGCGCTCCCATGACGTCACATTTGCACACGACAGGTCGGCTGCGGTGAGTATACCGTACACCTAGGAATTAGGTTTATTTTTGATGATTTTGTAACATGACATTCATTGCCAACATTCAGTGCCAATTAACTTTTATGTAGAAAGTTGAAATCATAGACTGTAAAAACAATGGACGTAACATCATTGACATCACCCATCAGTTTGTGAACTACTGTTTCATAGCCTTGAGTTTGGCATTTTGGCCGTCACCATCTCGGTAGTTGTTTTTGTTGACATGGCAATTTTTGGACAAGAGGGTGGAGCTGGGGAGGATGACGTGGCCAAGCCAGTTGTCAATGGTTCCAATGGCACTACGCTAAGCTAAACTCTAAAGAGGGAAAGTTGCCAATTTTCAAACGGCTAATGGTAGCTAGCTAGCTTGGTTGGCAAAGTGCAACCGAACATTGAACAAGAAATTCTAGGCGAACAAAATGTTCCAATCAACTTTGACAAAGTGAAAACACATTGTGAGAGGGTCAAAATTAAAGACGAAAACATGGAAACGCCCAAAAACAAGTTCATGGTTATTTTAATGTACACAGTGCCATGGTTAGCATTGCTAAGCCTCTCTCATGATTGAAACATTAGCATGTAGCCAAACCCTAACGCATCCCCTGCTTTATCATCTATTTTAAAATAAATGGCACCATAATTTACAAAATGAACATCATGCTGTGAAAAAGGCTTTAAACTAGCGATTGAGACCATACTCATTAGGAAAAAAAATTAGAGGTAAAAAAATCAAGTAAGAAGAAGGGGCTTTTTCCTCATAGATTTCTATACAAGATTTATTTTGTCAACCAGTGGAGAGCGCCCCCTGCTGGAAAGTAGGTAGAATGCAGGTTTAGGGCACTTTCATATTGGCTTGACTTTTCAGACCCGGATGCTTCATTATTTTTTACAGTCCATGGTTGGAATGTCAGGGTGTAGTGAACTGTGTGGTAGATGGACATGTAGCTCATCTGCCTTCACACAAGAGACTGGAGATTGCGTCCTGTAACAGACCAATAATTAGTTAGTGATCTTACCTTAACTGTACCTTAACTATGCGGTAATTCATCTGCCATTGCCAAAAAAATTTAATTTTACCATCCCGTAATTGCCAAGTGCAAAAATTGTATAAATAAATAAAATGAAAAATGTTGACATTGAAGGTTTAAAATTTGTATTTAATGTTAACTAAGACTTTGCAAAAGGTCTGGTAATAGGGTTGGATTTTTTTCAGTATCATAACCCCAGTTTCACATGCCAAGGGTACAAATGTAGAACTGAGAACTGCCATTTCCTGCCCCCCATACATTTGACAGTCTGACAACATAACAACATTCAAATCCCACCTCAAAACTCACCTGTTCAAACTGGCCCACTCACTCTAATACCTACCCTCTGTCCACCTTTAGCCCCACAATTGTATTGCTTTTTTTAATCTCCCCTCCTACACATATCAGCTCACCCTATGTCTCTGTTTTGTGATTGTCGCTGCTGGTGTCTTTTTATGTTTTTACCTATATGATGTTTTTAATGCATTGTAAGGTGACCTTGCCTGTCCTGAAAAGCGCCCAAAAATAAAATGTATTATTTTAATTTCGTCAATGGTTCTGTCAATAACAGGCTTCCATATATTTGACTGATCATTCGATTGGACTGATTGGTATTTGATAATTAGCTCTGTTTCCTACCTTTCACGCTTCTGTCAAGGCTGTTTGTTTACTGCAGATATGCAGTGACACTCCTTTTACCCTGACTCCATCGCTACGTGTGGCAGAGAGAGAGAGAGGTCAGGTGATGATTTATGACCGCGATGCTGCATTCCAGCACAGGATGATTAATCTCTTCTGGGAACACTCCACGAGTACAAGTTTAACCTACCTCGGCCTTGCACACGCATGCACACACACACGCCAGTGCGCACACAAGAACACAAACACACATGCGTAAGCACATGCGTGCTCTGCATGCCTGACAAGCAGGACATAAACGCAGGGGCAGAGTTCATGTGGTGCTTTTGTATGCAATTCATGTGCAACTACCCTCTCACCCTTACACACACACACACACACACACACACACACACACACATTTGCCCAACCCCACCCCCATATACACCCATCCCCTCTTTTCGTCTCTGCATCCCTTGTTCATTCTCTTTTTTCTTTCTCCTCACTGACCTCAGTGGTGCAATGTATCACATTCGCCCCTCTCCTCTTTCGCCTCGTCCATTCATCACAAACGGTCACAGATGCTCACCCTCACACACAGAGAAAGAGAGTGAGAAAGGGAGGGAGAGAGAGAGTGAGAGCCTGTGTATAAGGCCATTTGGCTCCGGTAGCAGTGAGCATAAGGCTATAGGATTAGTGCTGCTAGGTGCTAAAAGCTTCAATGTCTTAATAAGCACAGAGAATAGCAGGTACTGGCTGTATCAGTGTGATACAGCGGTGTGTCTCTGTGTGTGTTCGCATAAGTGTGTATATTCAGGTGCTCTGCGCAGGTACAAATACTCTTTGGCAGTCCTGAGCCGGCACATTGAGAGGATAAGTGTAAATACCACAGGCTGCATCTGAAGCTCTATTACTTGAGCACACTTCAACGAATCGTCTCACAGTTTTACTCATTGAAACACAGAGGGAGGTTGAACACATCTTTATTGTAATGAAGTCATTTATTGTAATGGAGAACATTTACAGTCAAATGTAGCTTAGATTCCTACGCTTTTGTCATTACGGCTTCCCTGTCTGTTTATCGAGCTTGCTCTCTCTCTCTTTCTTAGTATGTCACTCTATCTCTCTAGTGACCATCCTTAGCCTGTGAATACAGTGACCTTCTCTCTTGTGAGTGTTTTTTTTAGGAATGGAATTTGCAGTGATTGTGATGTTTAAAAAAACATACTGTGGCTGTGCAATTGAAGGTTTTTAGCGAAGCCTAATGTCCCCTGGCATATAAAGTATGATTTATCAGTGCCAGCTGTAAAAAGTATCAACAACAAAAAATGCAGAAACCACCGAATGACAACACAACAAAATGAAAATCAATTATAATGCACTTGCTGTAAAAGATGGAAAGTTAGTTAAGTTGTTGTTAAATATATCACTAAGTCAATCAACTTAATTTAAGAGACGTGATAATTGGAAGCTTTGCTACTGCAGAGCATAAAAAAGGATGTTAACACACCTACATCTCTAGAATGATTCAGTGTTTATTTGGAGCCTTATATCCAATTCTGCTGTCATAAAATATATTGCATTAAATACCCATCAAGACAAATGTGTGTATATTTATTATACTATAAATTTGGAATCTGCTTTCAATTCTGGTTGACATGGCGCCACCTGTGCTTACTTGTGGTAATAAGTGTGGTGCAGTAATACTACAGAAAACAGTCCTTGAGGTGCCACTTTGTCAGCAATACAAAGAAGAGTGGCTGGTCTGTTTACAGTGCAGCCAAACAAACATACTCACATTTTAATAAAGTCGATCAAAAATAATGGCAACTGCAATCCTATTTCACACTGTGCATAACGTGTGCAGTTTCCCCACACAGCAGCATGGCACAGTACAAGGAGTTGTTTACCTTGCTGAGGAGTTGGAGGTGTGCAGCCTGTTGCCTGCAACTCTTTATCTAAATATTACTCCCTGCAATTTGTCAAACAGATCCATTGTAAAATTGTGCAGAAAATGTCCATTATCTTGTTTTGTAGATGCATTTTTGTGCGATTGTTGTCAGCACCAATACACTGTCTCCTTCAGCTGCGATAAAAGCCACCCCGTGTTTCGCGAATTTGATTTGATTTTAATGTGATGCGGTAGTGGTTACTTAATACAGCTCTGATAAGGCTGTAGGAGAGTGAACAATAAACGGTTGATATTATTGAGATACATAAAAAAAATGGCAACGCTGGATTACATACATGCATTCTTTCCCATGAATCCTTTGTGCGTGTGAAGGCAATTTGAATCAAATGTGGGAATGGCGGACCCCACCACTATATATAGCTATACAGAGAGGTAATACAAAATGTAAATCAATACAATTATTATATATTGCTCAAAAACACCTCTAAACATGTGTTCAAATTAATTTCAGGACCTTAGTCACAATTAATCCCTGACGCTAAATCACATCTAGCTTGCTCTAGATTGCAACCTATTTCATTAACTAATGGTTATCCTCCTTATCATTATGTCTACAGTCACAAGCATTTAAACATACTTTTAATCATCTCTTCTATAATGGCATCTCTAGTACTGAACACATTATGCCTTGGCTACATTATTCTTCCTACTCGGGACTTTTGCGTTTGCCTTGCTCATTGTATTGGATACATAATTAGGCTAGCTGTAATACTTCTTTTCTCACAGAAATAACAGTGGATAGCAATGAATACCACTTGGCAAAAGAATTGTCTCTAAGTCATATCTAACTTTAACTAATATCTAACTTCAACTAACCTAACTCTGCTTGTGTGCATATACAGCTCCATTTCTTTGGCTCTTAATCCTTTATCTAGCACCAGCTCAATCCATAACATAGGCAGTGTCCATTATCAACTGTGAGGATTGGGGAGAGCAATAGAGTACTGTATGACGAAGAGAGAATGGGAGAGAGAGTAATGTAATCCTTTGTGAAAGTGCTATCATATCACCCAACCCCACTCAATCTCCTCACCAGCTACAGAATAGATGAATGTCCTGGATGATTCTAATCTCATCACACACACATTATACACACATGTAGACGTGCTCACACAAGCACACACAGAGAATGACTTGTCTACACCATTTGTATTTGATGTTTACAAAGAGATGGTGATTGACTAGTAATAACATGAGTGGATGACGTGATGTGATTGCGCCTGAACATGCCCTCTGAGACATTTGTGTATGTTTGTGCAAATGTGTCTCTTTGCGTGTGTGAATGTGTAGGAGTTATTTTTATATTTAACGCCTGGTCAGAACATCCGTACTTAAAGTTAATTCCTCAGCTTTTAATTGCGACCGGGTGTCGCCTCGCCTTAAGATTTCTTTTGTTTGTGCAAGTGTTGAGTCCTGGCACCCGGTGTGATGTGACGTCGTGGATAATAAGGGCATGTCACATCACTCTGTGTGGCGGTGTGTGTGTGTGTGCGTGTGGGGGGTCTAGACACCAGACGTCTTCTAGTCCACTACACGGTCTTCTTTACACTGCTATCACTCCACCCTGATTTAAGAATATGTCTGTAATTGAGGTGAGAGGGAGTAAGGATGGCTTCCTGGAACGATGCGTTTAATTCATACTGTGAAGTTATCTACGCTTTCAAGTTTGAATTGTTCCTTTTGAAGAATGTTGTATATGATGTTCATATTGAGAGATTTACCTCTTCTTGATTAAAGGTTTATTTCCATGTTATAGCTACATGAGACATCATGCTGATTTAATTAAATGTGTGTTTAAGGTGATTAAACTGATAAAGGATCCTTCTGGACACCAATGGGAATAAAACATTAAATATACTGATTTACTTTTATACTTA
Source organism: Perca fluviatilis (assembly GCF_010015445.1). Taxonomy (NCBI): domain Eukaryota; kingdom Metazoa; phylum Chordata; class Actinopteri; order Perciformes; family Percidae; genus Perca; species Perca fluviatilis. Next base: position 1,303,914 of record NC_053121.1, read on the forward strand.
TTTTCAATTGATGCAGGAGGTTGTAAATGTAAATATACCATTATTTTATATGGTCAAAAAGTGACTGATTAGGTCGCAGCTGTTGGAATGATTATAGTGTTAACTCATTACGGTTTCAATTGGTTGTGTTATTCGACTTGCGAGTCAGCTATGTTGCAGCCAAATTAGGTGCTTAATAAAAAGTGATTAGTCACGCTGCTACCTGCAAGACGTGAGTTGAGAGCTTTTCTTTTTCTCGAGTAATTTAGAATGTGGAGTGAACACTGGGTGATGTGACACCTCTCATATAAATTAATATCAAATACTCCATGTTTTTGTTTTTGTTTTATATCAAAACATGTTTGGATGCATGAAGTAACATGACACAGTTAACTAAATTTAAACTCTTTGCAATGATAGAGAGCTAAATTGGTTTGCAACCAGAAGTGATTGGTTTTAAATTTGCATATGCATGGTTTCCAACTATTATGGTGTTTGGAAAATTAAATTTCATGGGTTTATGCTAGTGTAACCACTCTTGAACCTTTCCACGTTTACTAGCTTGTTTTTACTACAGGTCTGCTGAATTTAGGCAAAAAAGAGCACACATACTGGCTGTCTTTAGTGTAAAAATATGAATTTCGTCATTGATCGAACATGCATCTTTTGAGCAAAACTAAACAATTATTATAATACCAACCATGCTTACGTATGTCAGAATTGTAAAAATGAAGAAAATAAAAGACTTCAATCACTTCAAATATCAACTGGTGAATATCATCTGGTTAGCATAAAATATGTGAAAAGGCTGAAGGGCAATTTTGGTATTAAAAATGATTGATTTTGCCTTTAAGTACTCAGACTATGTCTTAGTGCAAACACTTGCATCCTGTGCTATTTTTATGGATTTAATTTAATGGATTTTCATGGATTTTGGACATTGGACATAATCATTTAAACTGTCTTTGTGTTTATTATGTTTGCTGATATTTCATTTTCCTCAACATGGATTTAATAACCCAAAAAGGAGTGAGGTAATACAGGAGCATGGATGGTGGGATCCTGTGGAGACAAAGGAGAGCATGCAGTCCATGAAAGATCTCAAAGGCCTTGTTTGTCTATGGCTGAAGTCATAATCTGAAAATGGCACAATTTTTGGATTAAGAAAATCACATTTCTGCCTATATAATTGAAATAAGCACCTTGCTCGTGTTAAAGATCAATTTCTGCTAACTATTTGTGTCAAATTTGTACCAATATGATATTGTGTTACACAGTATGCACCCATTCTCTATAGCACATCCAGGTGCTGTCAGTTAGATGATGTCAAAAGCTGTTAACATCAGCCTCACTCATCTCTTGATTCCTTGATCAGGTCCGACAAAATGTTTTATTTCCTGTCATGCACAGATCTATGACTAAAGATTTGAGGGTAAAGCTTTGAAATCCAGTACAGTAATACATCTGTACATTTTCATTGTTATGAACAATATTACATTTGTCTCCTGAGTTTTCATCATTGAATCTGCCATGACCAGTGATACTGATACTGATACTTAGTAAATACTTAAGTATTTTTGGCACTATAGCAGCCCGCTATTGTATGTAGGGGAAGAAGAAAAAATGTAATTAAACAAAAATATATGAACGTGGAGAATAAGGTGCTGTCATTGTTCTTGTGAATGTTGTTGCTGATGGGTTTAACTCTGGCTTATGACCTGGGTTGTATCTGTAAATTCCATCTCTCATAAAAACACGCACTATAAAATACGAATACTAAACAATAACCGTAAAAAAGAAGAAAGAATCAGCAAAAACAATAATTTGACTGCATTCATGATGTGTTTTTGTTCCACAGCGAGGATTACGGCGGGGCTTTTAAACTGTTAGATTCCCGCTGCTTTTTAATATCTTGTGTGATCTATTTGTGTCCTAAGCTGCTAATAGCTAGAGGGAATCAGGGGAGCACAGCAGGGGTGGTGCCTGCATAATGGATTGGTTATTTTATGTTTCTCCCCCAAAAAGAGATAGGATTGGGGATTTGTTTTTCCCTCCTTCCTATATATTCATCACTTTTGTCTCACTTCTGTTTTACTAGAAAACTGAAGCTTGTCTGGAGTAGCAGCTCTAAAACCCAGCCTAGCAACTGAGCAGTCATTTCCAAAGTGGGGTCATTCGGCCAGGGGGTCTGTACAGTGGTGGAATGTAACTAAGTACATTTACTCAAGTACTGTACTTAAGTGCAAATGTTGAGGTACTTGTACTTTACTTCAGTCTTTTCTTTTCATGCCACTTTCTACTTCTACTCCGCTACATTTCAGAGAGAAATATTCTACTTTTTACTCCACTACATTCATCTGTTACACCTTTAGTTACTAGTCACTTTACACATTATTTTTCGCACACAAAACACATGTAGTTTATAAAATATGATGTTTTATTATAAATTAAACTACCCAACAATATACAGGCCTACAAGTCCAGCTGAAATAAGTATCCTATTAAACACTTAATTGACAAAACAGTTTGGATCGTTTCCAGTTTCTAAAACGTGAGGTACTTTTACTTTTAATACTTTGGGTACATTTTCCTGGTTACTTACATACTTTTTACTTAAGAAATATTTTTAATGCCAGACTTTTACTTGAAACAGAGTATTTTCACAGTGTGGTATTAGTACTTTTACTTAAGTAAAGGATCTGAATACTTTTTCCACCATTGGGTCTGTGCAAGGTTTTCAGATTCAATCATTTAAATTTTTCATGATATAAAAATGTTATAGTTCAATTAATAATATTTCAATTTAAAATCTATAATATTTCATAGATTACATTCTAATCTAACACATCAATAACTGAAATATATTAGACATATATTATTTGCAGATTCTAAAACATTTCCCTGTTCTCTCACAAAACTAAGACTATAGAAATGTAAAAAAAATTATTCCAAGGGACATGCATGAGGGATAGTCTCTATCTTGTTAGGTGTCCTTGGCTGCAAAAAATAAATAAGTTGAGAACCTCTGATTTAGAGGCATGTGATGTGCTGGTGTTACCCTGCTCAAGCTAAGACACAACATAAATGAAATGGTAAGGACTGAAATCCAGTGTGGGTTAGAATTTCAGGACCAAGCACTAACCATCAGCAAGAGGATATCACACCGGGTGAGCTGAACTTGAGGAACACTAGCCCAGTGGGAATGATTTTTGAGAGCAGTGACACCGTATTTTCCATTTCACAGTCACAGCACTGGCGCGGCTGTGATAACAATGTGCCCTAAACCCGACTTATGTTCTTATTTACTCGTGTGCCCCACAGTTGTCTGGCAATTATTCAGAGAAAAAGTCATTGCTAACATTGTACGTGCACACATCCCCTTACCTTTTCCTCATCTCTGGCTCGTCTTCTGGGACAATTTTGGAAGTTCAACAATCAGCCTGCTAATTTTGCATTAATTAGTGATAAAGGATGAAAAGCCAAAACGAGTTAATGGCTGTTAATGGGCGGGGAGAGCGGTGCAAAATGGGCGTTCCTTCCGCATGATAAGAAAACAGTGACTACACCATGCAATTGCAACATTCTTGATCATTTATAATGAAAGCCGTCCTGTTGGGCAGTGTTGCATAAATGTTTTAGAATCGCGGTGCTTGTTATGGGCTAGATCAACCCTCAGTGGACCAATTTACCCAGGCCTTATAATGGCATCTCTAATGCTCCAGTCTACATGAAAATAAACAAGTCTGTAAAAAGGAATAATAAATGCACTGTATTATTGCTTATTCCCAAAGAAACAAATTGATCTTTTTATGACATTCATTCTATAAAGCAAGCCGTAGCTATTTTACGGCAGTTACTACAAAGTAACTAGTGAGCTGGGTTTTATTACCTTACATTTCAGAATGGTTAAACCAGGGGTCTGAAAGAGAGATGGAGCATGGACCCCCTTACTATATACATGGTATCAAATTGTGTTGCATATTAAACTGGGCCTACAATAACGTGTAGGGCGGCCTTAAGCCTTTATACATACCTTTTTTATGGTGCATACAATACTAAGCTTTTAAAATAAAAAATGGTTGGCATATTCACAGGGCTGTCAGACTGGGGGTGGAAATGGGACTCAGTACCCAGGGCCCTCATGTGAGAAGGGCCCAAAAAGATGCTAGAATGAATAGCTGTGGATGCGGGGAGGGGCCCATAGAGAATGACTTTCTACAGAATTTTGTTCTACGCCCCTGCATATTATTTAAATATAAAAAAAAGGAAAAAAAGGAGTATTTAGTGTGAAATTTTTTTTTTTTTTTTTTTAATGGTTTTTGGGTGGTTGGGGGGTGGGGTGAAAAAAAAAAAAAAAAAAAAAAAGAAAAAAAAAAAAAAAAAAAAAAAATTTTTTTTTTTTTTTTTTTTTAAAAAAAAAATACATTTTAAAAATTTTTTAAAAGCCACCAAAATTACACAAGACTGTTCTCACCCTGGTCACCCACTGTTTGAACTCTTGCCCTCAGGGAGACGCTACAGATGTCTAAAAACAAGGACTAGTAGATTTAGGAATAGCTTCTTCTCCGAAGCAATAACAGTCTTAAATTATGAAGCTAAACTTCTTAAACCTTTTTAATGATGTGGTTTGCACAGTTACTCAGCGCTTTATCACATTAGAATATTTATTAACTACTTAGTGTGAGAGTGGGCAAGTTGTGTTCTTATGCTTTTGTGTTACGGTTAGGATGTGCTGGTAAGAAAGACGTGATGGTATGAATGATGGGTGAGATGTATTCTGTGTGTGTGTGTGTGTGTGTGTGTGCGCAATGAATGTGTTTTACATATATACTGTATGTTTTATAAAGGGCTGGACCCGAATATTCGTTCGGTGGGTTGGTATTCGATTAGAAAATTTGACATTCGAATATTCGGTTGTTTTTTTTGCACAACCTGGCATCCCCTCCAAAGGGTTCTCATTGCTATTTTCATCGCTAATATGTCATATAATACTCTCTTTAACAATTTTTTATATAGCCTAGCCATTTTAATAGGATGGACAACCCAACCGCTATAATTAATAAATATATTTGCTTCTTGGACTACTAAAGTGTTCCTGCAACGGGAGTATTCTCTGGCTAGAGCGCAGAACAGCGCAGTTTGCATGGACAGAAGTGCATGCCTGAGCTTGTATTTTGGGTTACGCGTTGCTTTGACATTGTGGAAAATAAAATAATAGAAACAAAATGTATTATCCTTTTTACCCGTTATTATCAATCTAAATTAATCTACTGCGAAATATAGGAGACTTTGAGATTTTACTGGGACGTCACGTTCACATGCCCCAGTTAAAACGCCCATGAGTTGAACGTTTACTACCGGCGAATGACTCAGCGAAAAGAAGACAAAAATGCTGAAGACTTCATCTGTGTGGGAGAACTTTAAAGTAAATGAGGACAAGACAAAGGCAGAGTGTCAAATATGCAATTTGAAACTGGCCTACCACAACAGCACATCAAGCTTGAGAAATCACCTGAGTTCTGTAAGTAGAACGAGCTGCTTTTATCTGCCATTTACACGTGATAAAAATGTGCACTTAATTTTCATGGAAAATAACGTGACTTGAAAATAGGCTACGGCAGTTAATGACCGAAAAGAAAACGTAGCCTACTGTAGTAACAGGGGACTGTGTCCTGCAACAACAAAGCAGTTGCTTCATCTCACTTGTCTCTTTTACCGTGGAAAAAAAGCTGCCTTCAGGTGCGGTTTGGAAATGTTGGTTTCCCCCGCCGCTGCGGCCGCCACCGAAGCTTCGAATATTGGGGATGGCTACCTTATGGCTAGCTTAGCTGTAGGCCAGTAAGCCTATGATCAATGTTGTGTACATTGAAAAAATCTTTACTAATAATATGTTGGATTCATGTTAATGTATATTTTCATATATTTTTTAGGGGGCCACCAAATTATTGTTCAGTGGTTTAAAAAAAAATAAACATGGGTCCCGGACCCCTTATTGAAGCTCTCTGGTTTAAACTGATCTGACTGGCTGCACCTGGTCTGCTTGTGAGTGCAGGTAAGAGGTGTGTGTTAGTGTTAGTGTGTGTGTGTGTGTGTGTGTGTGTGTGTGTGTGTGTGTGTGTGTGTGTGTGTGTGTGTGTGTGTGTGTGTGTGTGTGTGTGTGTGTGTGTGTGTGAGAGAGAGATCTACGGTAGCTGTGAAGTGTGGCTGATTCCCTGATCCAGCAGGTTAAGGAGGGCTTTGGCTCTGTGCCGCTGATCCATCTGGACTGTTTGCATGGGTTTCAGCCTCATCCCTGGACTACAGTTGGACGCTCATCTCCACTGCCTTTACTCAATTCAGACCTTCGGCGTTGCAGCTGTCACAAAATTTGAATGGTCATTGACCCAATATACCTCTTAAGATTTTACGCGACTCAATCTATTTGTTTCTGTAATCCTGTGGCAGATGTTGTTCTCGGCTCAGTCATATCAACACACACAGATATAAAGAATACAGACAGATAAGTCAAATTATTTTCCCATATTTGTCTATACCGCTGTAACGCTGATCCTTTTCAATCTGTTGCTGGTGACTTTAGCTCCCATCCAAATATTATATCGGTCTGTTGTTATGCACATCTTATCCCAGAGCTCAAGCTTGATGTGACCTCCTACACACACTATGAGAGCCAAAGAGGATCAGCGCTCAGATCCACTCAGATTACCACCTTCTTTGCTGCTCTCTCGCTCTCTCTCGCTCTTCCTGTCTCTTTCTCCTGTCCACCTTGTGATGAATGCCTACTCTACCAGAAGTTGCATTTGGACAAGGACAAATAGTACAACACACACACACACACACACACACACACACACACACACACACACAAACAGGCAGACACCGCAGAAGGCCTGGGTAACATTTGAGGGGCAGGATAATGTCAGCTGACCAAGGCCTTGGTGGCTCCCAGTCATCCGTGACTGCCAACTTCACTAACATCAGCTCCTCTCTGCATTAATCGGACAAAGGCGGCCTGCTTTTTTTCTGCAGCTTTTAATAGGGCAGCTCGTCTGTGTGTGTGTGTGTGTGTGTGTGTGTGTGTGTGTGTGTGTGTGTGTGTGTGTGTGTGTGTGTGTGTGTGTGTGTGTGTGTGTGTGTGTGTGTGTGTGTGTGTGTGTGTGTGTGTGTGTGACAGAGTGAATCCGAGAGAAACAGAAAGAGAAGAGGAGGAGCTTAGTGAACATCAATGGGACTTTGTGTCCTTTTTGTGATGTAAATGGTAAAAACACCAGCAGGTAGGACAGTCTACAAAGATGACAGCAACCTGGTGCTGTCCTGACTGCCCTTTTTTAAAGTTTGTTTTGGGGAGTACTACTGCAAATGTGAAAAAAAAACTTATATTAAGCCAAAGTCTGATAAATAGGCAGCCTCAAACCTTATATCAGACTTCTGTAGCCTGCTCCTCATCTCTGCTTGAGGCTTGCTGCTCGGTGCTATACTAGCCGCTAATAGCATGACCCACCCAAATCTGTGACCGAACTGTCAGCCGTCACATTGGAATGTGGGTAATGTAGGTACCAGATTTCTTTTTAACTGTCCATTGTTTTTTTTTAATATTGAATTTCCCCATGTGGGATTAATAAAGAATACATTATTATTATTATTATTATTATTATTATTATTATTATTATTATTATTATTATTATTATTATTATCCCAACAATGTTATAGAAGAGAAGTGTAATGCTAAATTGGTGTTGTGCTCTTTTAAGCTTAGAATTCTCTAATAAATATTTAGAAGCTGAAAATGACCAATAATTGTGTGAGCTGTAAACAGAATATCTATTTAAAGAAATTATACAAAAATAAACAAAAATCTTCGATCCGGTCAGTCTAAATCCTTATAATTGTGTTGAAATGTATAACATTTTGGGAGCATGTCTATGGTCAGTTACTGTACAGTCACAAGTTAAAATCACAAATTTTCAACAATGCCCGTCTATCCAACTTTGGATACCAGAATAACAGCATATGGCGTGTTTAGCTAACTCAGTACTACAGTATATTTACATCATGTGCTGGATGTTCCTCTCTTTTTTTTTTTCCTTTTCTACTCTCTCGGTTTCCAGAAACATCATACCTCCGCCATCCCACACACATACATGTTTATACATTCACTCTTAATCTCAAAACAGTACGCTTTCACTGACCAAAAATACTTTGATTTTTGAAGCATCAAAAACAGCTATGCAGTTTAATCTGAATTTGACATTAAGCTTGAACTGTGATTCTGAAAATAAGTGTGATTGATGCATGTGAAGATGCACACACACTAACATTTGCACTGAGTTCAACCTGCCCATTGTTACTTAGCTCCCAGACACACACACACACACACCCACACACATCCACCGGACACACTCACTCACACACACACACACACACCGACACACAACACACACACACACACACACACACACACACACACACACACACACACACACACCGGACACACACACACACACACACACATACACACACACACAGACACAAGGGCAGCCAGCCTCTTGACACCGTTCCATTTAGCCCACACTCCTGCCGGAGGATTCAGCTAATAATTCAGATAGCCTGAATACAGCCATAGCGTGAAACAATTACTTTCAAGAAGAAACAGAGGAATCAGGGGAAATGAGAGAAAGCGTAACCTTGAGAGAGAATACATTTTTTTTAACATCAGCCAAAATGCCTGTGCTGAGAGTGATGTTGCAAAAACAAAAAATCAGCAGTTTGTTAATGAGTCTCTCAACTGAACTATAAGGTTGCATTACAGCATACACTCATCACTATTCAAGGCCTTTCTCCGGCTCTCTGCAGGCCAGAAAAACAGGCTGGAAAAGAAAACAGAAAAAAACACTCCCAATGTGTCAGAAATTGAACCGCTCTCCCAATAGAATAAAATTACCTGAAGCGACTGGGGACATTTCAGAAACACACACTGTCTATATTTCCCATCAAAGACATAATTTGCTTGTAGTGGGTATATTACATGACAGAGGCTAATGATTGGAAAAAAAAAAAAAATTAGCGCTACTGCAAGCAGCAGTGTCCCTCTGCTCAATGGATATTAGACTGATAGAACAGAGAGTTGGCGATGAATGGCGAAGAAAAAGGAAAGAGAGATTACATGGTACATTGGTAGGGTTCCATGTGGGTTTCCTTTCTGTCCATTAGTTTTCTTCTGCATTCCAAAGACAAGCCAATTAGGTGAAGTGGATTCTCTGAACTCCCCATGCAATTGAAATGGTCTGTCAAGGCCTGCAATGGACTCTGTGTGTTCTCAGTGTATGATGGGATGTACGTAGATCATGATCTCCTGTGACTTTCCAAAGTAGGCAGACTAATGAGGGTTTCTGGCATGTGCCAATAAACAGTGAAACAGTATTATGGACTTGTTTATTTGATTGATTGTTTGTATTCCTTTTCAGAGAACAAATTTAGACAACGTGATGTCACACCCACACATATATATATATGTATATATATATTATAATTTTTTTTTTTTCAGTGATACAATAAGCTTCATATTTAATCAGATTTTTTTCAGATTAGATAGATTTAAAATGTCAAAGGATAAGAAAGGTCTCAGTGGTTAACACTGTCGTCTCACATAAAGTAGGCACCGCAGAGTACTGGGTTGATTCCCGGTCTGGGCAGGGCCTCTCTGTGTGGAGTTTGCATGTTTTCTCTGTGTTAGCGTGGCTTTCCTCCGGCTGCTTCTGTTTCCTCCCACCACCAAAAATATATGTTAGGTCTAGGTTTGGCCTAGGAAAAGAACTGGGGTCTCATTTATAAAACTGTGCGTAGGATCCTTACTAAAAGTGTACGTACGCCCAAAAGCCAAAAATGACGTACGGCAAAAAAAAATGTGATTTCTAAAACCGTGCGTACGAACATCTGTAAGCAATGTTCCCTTTTTAAATCACAGATTACTCACAAGTGTGCGTAAGTGAATCAGCCTCTTATCTCGCCCTGTACACACCCATTTTTAACCATAAATAGTCAATGCAAAGAAACTCATGAATGCTGATCAGTATGTTAATGACCCTGGCAGTTGTTCTTTCGTTACGCCGAATCATGACGACTGGCGGGGGAAAAGCAAAACAACCTGATCTATAGACTACATATATTAATAATACCTTCCAAAACGGCAGGTATTACGGCACTTGGGGACAGCTTCGATATACCAGACCTATATGATAAGATTTAACAGAACTATATATTATATGCAAAGGTGAAGATTATATATAAGATTTATATAAAACACGTAGCTGTCTGACATTTCCCTCTGGAAACAGCCGGTTGCCCCCAGAGTGGCGCACGGGGGTCACAGCAGTATTTCTATGTTTGCAAAATATTGTGATTGTTAACACCTTGCCAAAATCACAGCATCAACTAGTGGTATCCCCCACCCCGAGATACAATTTGAAGATGAAAAAAAGTGTAATAGGCAAACACACTTTTCTTCATGCAGGTTTTGTTATGAACAATATTAAAGTTCGGACAGATAACGAGGACATTAAGGGTAACGATTGCGCGAGAGCTTAACAGCTGTATTTTCAGACTTTGACATTTGATGATATATACACAGTATTAAAGACAGATATTTAGTTATTTACACTGTGCTCTGCCGTTATCTAATGCTAGGGTATTTGATGCTATCCTGTATTCCATGCAGTCGGGCCATCTCCTCCTCCTGCGCTCCTAACGGACAATGTGATGGTGAGACAGCACTGATTAAATATTAACAACGAATTTTGATTTAAGATTTAAGTTGGATTTTACAAGGTGTTTATGGAACAATTATCACTCAGTACAAGCGCAAATAACACTGCTGGATTTAATCTTCATGGTAATGTGGATGATATGGAGTGAAGAAATGTGTGTGAGAAATCAATACTTATATATAATATTAAGACTAATTGTTATTCCCACATGTACTTTCTGCAGTCTGACTTCAGTTCACCACCTCACCATCTGCGTCGCCAATTCCCATTGTCTCCAAAATGTGCGTACAAATTTATGCGTTATAAACGTTATAAACGCACGTTTATAAATCAGACCCCTGGAGTTGATACCCTGGCGCTGCGCTCTGTCTGCCTACTGCTCTGTATAGGATGGGTTAAATGCAGAGGACAACTTTTGTTTAAAATACATTGCTTTAACCTTTAACCTTGTAATGATTTATTTCTCTTGACTGAAGATTGCCCCTCTTGCTCATATAAGGCAAATGTTATCAATACTGCAGTTGGCACTGACCTCTTCTCTGGCTTATTCAGTTGAATATACAGTAATCAACCCAGGCATGTTTTCTGGAGTATGTCAAAAGGCTAACTGGGAAATATAGGAAATCACTAAGTGGTGCAGAAGATTGAGGATATATAGGAGAAAGTGGATACAATAGAAAGGCAAATGTCCACATTTAATCACAGTCTGTTGAATGCTGAACATCACAGTTTGGATAATATTCATATCTTTCATAATATTCATATTTTTTCATATCAGGGTGGCTTGTTGCTCAGAAGTAGAGTGGTAGCCCCTCAACCACAAGATTGGCGGTTGGATCCCAGGCTCTTCTGGCCACATGTCAAAGTGTCCCTGAGCAAGACAGTGAACCCCAGATGCTGTACCTGTATTTATAGCTCTCCTCTGTTCCTAATACTTAGGATGAGTTAAAATGCAGTAATTGAATTTCCCTACATTGTACTGTGTGTATGTGACGAATAAGAATTAAGTTTATTATTTATTTGTCATTTTAGGTGATTCTGTCTTTCATTTACTCATTGTTTACTGCTCCATTTCCCTCACTTAGCAGTATTGCATTATTAAATTCAGGTTTCTCTGCTACCCCAATTAAGGCTGTTGTTTTTGTCTCAAGACAGTGTTGACATTGTTATATAAGCCTATATATGTGTGGTTCCCAGTATAACAAAGTATTAACAAAGTATGTGCTCTATGGAGGAGCTGTATTGGATTGCAAACTACTGTAATTCTCAACTAAGTTCAAGTTCCTACATGATTGTGTTCATTAAGTGATGTGAGAAAACGTCAAGTTAAATAAGTAAGTTGTATTATGATGTTGTAATGCCATAATTTTGCTGCAAAGAAATCATCATTGAGCAAAATGAATACATAAATTCAACATACTGTAGTTGTTGGTAGGCCTACTCTTTTGCTTGCATTTGGATCACAGATAGTACTTTTTGAGTCAGTTTAAATGTCTTCTGAAGTGTGGAAGGTCTGCAAATATTTGTTACCCAGAGATTATAGGAGAGATATCCTATCAGTGTAATGAAAGTTAATCAAAATGTGTGGTATTTCTCTACAAGATTAAACATTAATGTAACTTACTAACTAACTCACACCCCCTATGAAATAAGTAATTTGATTCATTCAGTCTGACAACATTTGGAAAGTCTAGAAGATCTTTTAATCTCATTTAAATTAGTGGAGCGCTAAACCGTAAGTAGCCAGCAGTGCCTATCATCAGGGAAATTTTATAAGCGGAAGTTGAACTTTTTTGGCCTCCTAGGTCACTGAGCAGTAGCATAGGAATGAATGGGGCTCCACCTTGAACGCTGTATCCAGGTTTTATTATACATCCATGAAGAAAACCCTCAATTCAAACTAGAACTGCAAGCAGTTATGATGGGGCCCAAGCCTCCGATGCCAGTTGCCTCTGATGCCAGTCGTCCCCGCACGCCCCGGGGAGCTGCACCAGTCGCCCCCGATGACCCGGGAAGCTGCACCAATGCGGGACCTGAAGCATTACGTAGGGGGGGCAAACGTTGGTGAATATCGAGAGGTTTGATGCACAAGGTCTGCTGTAGTCTGCCGTTGCAAATGTAGCAGTTAACAGTTCATCTCCATGCATATACAGACTACCTTTAACAATTCTATACTATAGACAAAGTTCTTAACCCCCCTGACCACAGGGGGCAGCAGAGAGAAATGAGAGAGTGACTTTGGGGCCATCCACACGGAAACGTTTTTTGTGCAAATGCATATGTTTTGCATCGTTTGGGCCGACCGTCCAGACGAATCCTGTAAACGCACTGCCTGAAAACGCACTTTTTTGAAACCTGGTCTCAGGGTGAAAAAATCCGAAAACGGCTCTCGTTTGGCTTCGTATGGATGGTGAATACGAGTCTGTATCGATGATGTCATTGCCACACCCCTCTTTTACACCCCACGGCCGCTGACGTACACAATTGCGTTGAAGCTAAACGAGCATGTCCCATCTCCATGGTCAAACCAGCTCACTTCATCTAAATACTGAGTCTCTGCTCCCTGACCCTTCCATCTGGATTCTACACAAGATATTTTGCTAACGTTATGTAGCCAACGTTAAACATCGCTAAAGTAGCTGACCGCTCCAGCAGCGAAGTAACGTTAACGTTAGCCGCTATGGCTATCTGTTTATAAAGTGGAAGTAGACAACTAATCAACTAGCTAGCTAGCTAATCTGTCTGCTTATCAACTCCTTGAATGGATTATAGTAATTTTTACCACGGCTTATTGTAGAAAGGCTACCGCCAGAAAACCGTAGCTAGATTATCAAAAAGACATCATTCATGGATCATTGATGTTTGTTTGACTGCCGATGTTAGAGCTAGCTAACGTTAGCTCGCTGCTAGCGTGCTGCAATCATGCAAAATAAAAAGCAATCCAACAGCACATTATACAATGTAAACAAAGACACGTTTTCTTGCGGTGGCCTTTATAAAATGAGCAGTGGTGAAAGATATTATAGTCCACGGATGTATAAGAGAGCGTTATAATCTGGTCATGTTATGATCATAGACAGTATATAGGGTATATAAGGTTATGATGGGAAGTGGTAGTTAACTATGCTCTTCTTCTCTGTTTTTTGGTGAATTTCTGTAGCAGAAACAGCGCCACCTATAGGCCTGGCATATGAAGTAGCGTATTGAGTCATTTACAAATGGATTCGTTTGGACGCAACTTTTCTTGAAATTAATCCAGGGAAGACGGGTAAAAAAAAAGATCGTTTTGGTAAGTGTGGACGGGGCCTTAGAGGGTGGAGGAGGGTAGGCAGGTGTGGTGGTTGAAGAAGCAGGGGAGGTGGTCAGGTTGTTGTAAATGGTGTCATAGGCGCCGAATGATGTTTTCCTCCATGGGTGCTCACAGGCGCACGTTGTTTAAAAAAAAAAAAAAGTAGTCAAAAGTTGTTTGCATTTCAGAACCTTAGGAAATGGACAGCAGCCAACACGAACACACGCGCCTATTAACTCGATAATAAAGCCGTAAAGTAGGCTTTCAACTCAGGACAGCGCCACTTCTCACAAATACAGATAGGATTGGAGATGAGAAGTTTAACTGACACGTAACCGCAATCAGCTTTGTGGGAAATTAAGAATCAATGCCACCGACATATCCAATCACACTATGACAGACTCTCCACTTAGCACCAACTGCAATGTTTAATTGCACGGTATCAGCGCATATGAATGGTGTTGATTTTGGATTGAAAAACTGGGAGAAAAGAGTTACATTTTGTCCACTATGAAGGTTGTAGAAACTTTGTCAGGTGGGTTAAGAAGTTTCTTTATTGTAGAACACCAGGGGAGCACGCGAAAGCGAAAACCAAAACCTAACGGTAGGAGGTAAACATCAGTAAATATTGAGAAGTGTGAGCTGCAAGCTCTGTGATACATTCCCATTGCAAATATTCCATTAACATTGATTAACAGGGCAAAACACTTATATGTTGATTATAGCGCCCACTAATGGCCGATCTTTGCCAAATTTGGTACAAATCCTCAGAGCGGCATGCCCAACAAACAACACATCTACAGTTCTATATATTTTGAGACATCCAGTGCGAAAATAAACATTTTGAACAGTATAACTCATAAAGGACAAACTATTAACATTTCTTACACACAGTGTATCAATCTTGGATGTAACAGTATGGATTAATTTCACAAAGACCCAAAAAACTCTGGACTTCTAGGGTGGATGTAAAACCTTCTGTAAGGGCTAGGAAGACAAAGAAAACACCAGCAGAAAGGGACAACTGTTAGCTTTTAGCTCCAAATGACCCTACGCTTCCACTATTTATAATTATGAAGTTATAAAGTTATTATTAAGAAGTGCCGTTTGGCGTTGCATACAACATGCTCGACCTCAGAAGGGATTAAAAGGCCCAAACTGGTATATGTTGACTATGGCGCCCCCTAATGGCCGATCTTCGCCAAATTTGGTACAGTGCCTCAGAGCTGCATGCCGAACAAGCAGCACAAGTTTTGTGTTGATTGCTTTTACTGTGGCAGAGATATTGCAATTGCAAATTTCCCATTTAAATGCATTGAGTTATTGGGCGAAACAAATAAACGTTGCTTATAGCGCCCCCTAAAGGCCGATCTTCACCAAATTTGGTACAGAGTATCGTAGTGGAATGTTGAACGAGGTTCTTAAGTTATTTGCTGATAACATTAAATTTAACCGAGATATGATATGATACGTGTGTGGTAGCTAGCTAGGAAAATTTGTTTGGTTGTCAAATGCGCATGCTTTAACGTAGCAAAATTCTTTCCATAACTTTTTGTCAGGTCCATCAGGAGATGCTAACTACCAGGTTTCGTGCAGATCGGTCACACGGCATAGGACGAGTTCGAAAAAGTTGGTTTTGCACATTGCGTGATATTGCGAAAAAACCTTTGCGCAGAAATGGGCTTGGCCTATATCAGGTAATTCGGCTTGATTCAAGGAACACGTGGATGTAAGAATTTCTAAGGTGCGATGTGTATTGTGGGAGTTAATGACAAAAAAACATTATAGCGCCACCTAGTGGTCCACATGTGTAATTTTTGGTAGGTGTGATCCATGGCCCATTGTCCATCTACCCTGTAAATTTAAAGTTGTTCACATTAGTGTAAGTGGTGAATCTAGACTTGGGTCCCTTTGGGTCCCATAGGCCACGCCCACTTTGACGCCTCAGTACCCCACTTTAGGGTTGGCCTCAGGATTGGCCCTAGATGGTACTTATCAAATTTTTTATAAATCGGATGAGCCGTTCATGAGATATAAACTTTTTGTACTTGTAGCGCCCCCTAATGACCAATTTTCCTAAAACGCATGGGGGACCTCCAGAGGGTCATGGCAAAGAAGAATCTAAAGATTGGCGTTGATCGCTTTCATTTTGGCTGAGATATGGCAAAGTTGGTGTTTTCACAGTTAGCTACACAAATTAGTTTGTGCGTTATATGCGCAATTTTTATCGTATAAAAATTCTTTCCATAACTTTTAGTCAGGTCAGTCTGGAGATGCTACGGTCCAAGTTTCGTGCAGATCGGTCACACGGTCTAGGAGGAGTTTGAAGAATGATTTTTCACGCATAAAAGTCCAGGCGGAAATGGGCGTGGCCTATATCACGTGATTCAGTTGGATCCAGGGAACGCGTAGATGTATGGTTTTTGAATGTCGGGTGTACGGTGTGGGAGTTATAGGGCCAAACGCGTTGTTTCTGCTATAGCGCCACCTAGTGGATGTAGTGGGTGAATTTTTGCACCTGAGGTCCTTGCGGAGTTTCAGACCAGTCCTGAAAAAGGCAACCCCCCACTATGTACAGTTTAGGCTGCAGTCTGAGTTTTAGGCGGAGAATAATAATAAAAAGAATCAGTAGAAAAACAATAGGGCTCCACAGCCCTGCTGTGCGAACGGCGTAGCTATTGCTACCGCCGGTTCTAGCTACCGCCGGTTCTTGCAGACTCGGGCTTGGACCCCTAATAACCCAAACTGTTCAAACCATGTTCACGTAGGACGACATTACTGATGGTAAGAAGCTTATTGAGTAAATCGATTTTCAGGGCCTTTAACATGATGGAAATGGAACAAAAAGATATGGTTAGATATTAGGTGTCTGATTTGTGAAAGATATTATCTGAAGATTAGTATCATTTCAGATTTTAATAAAGCAGTGGATGGAACTAAATTGCAGAGGTAGTACAAAAATACCAAGCTAATCATATCAGAGGCTTTGTGTGGAATTGACATTTTCATTCAGTGACTCAGAAATATCAAGGCATTGATCCGTATGCAAAAGTCTACTTCTCAGCTGGGTGGCTATTTGTAAAGATTAATTTATGTGTGTGTTTGTGTGTGTGCAGTATGCATGTGTCTTGGGGGCGAGTTTCCTCTGCGGTCGACTGGTTGAGTGGAGAGAGCTCATTTGAGAAGACGCGATTTGAGGAGCGATCAGGGAATTCCTCCAACATCATGCTCCTATAAATCATCTCTTTAATCAGCCTGAAACTCCCTCTCAGCGCACAGCTGACACACACACATACACAGACACACAGCGTTACAATGCAAAAAAACAAAAAAGAACAAAAACAAAGCTGCAGGCTGACAGAGCGTGACGGCGTCACATAGCGGAGTAAACGAAGAGCCAACCAAAGCTAAAGGTAGAGTGACTGAGTGAAGGGAACGTAAGGGAGACAGGGTAGAAGAGACATAGTTCGCCCAGGTTGGCAGAGTCGAGCAGTGCCAGGCTGGTAATTGGATCGGAGAGTCTTTGGAGAGGAAGATTGACACAAGGGGGGGGGGGGAGACTAGATTGCTAAAATCCCTGTCTCCTGAGCCTATCAGCCAAGATCAGGAGCTATCTATATACTATACTAAACACTTCTTTAGCTGATAGAATTCAACATAGAGCCTAAACAAGACCCAAACCTAATCATCATCATCCAAACACTAACCTAGATCCTCTTGCGGATTTTTTTATTTAAATATATAAGGACTTTGCTGTAAGGCGTTTTAATCTGATATACATAGAAATGAAATGTCCGTACACTATAGCAAAATCTATATTAATAACATGGCTCTCGCTGATGTCCAGCCTGAATGAGGGCGATAGAAAGAGATAGAGTTGTCCGATCGTTGTATTACAGTAATACCTTGGTTTAATGGATGTCTGGTTTGGAATAAGGCTGTCCTCTGTCCAATTGAGATTGTGTTGCGTCGGAGGGATGAGGTGTGCCCCCTCATAAATCCTCTCCTAGATGAGATTGGGGTTCAGAACGAAGGAACAAGCGGACAGTAAGAAAGACAGAATGATGCACACAAATCCAGCTGAGGATTTTGTGTGTGTGTGTGTGTGTGTGTGTGTGTGTGTGTGTGTGCGTGTGCGTGTGTGTGTGCGTGCGTGCGTGCATGCATGCGTGCGTGCGTGTGCGCGGTGAATCCCACATACAGTATGGGCTCTGTAAATCCTCCAGTCAGGCCTGGTGTTGTCTATGTGACACACACACTTACCCACACATACACAGAGGAAGAGCTAATGTTTCTTAGATGCAGCTCTTTGGAGGACGGTGTTATTTGTTCTCTCTTGCTTGTCCATCTAGCTGTATTACTCACACTCTTTTTTTTCTTTTTTGGCAAACACACACACATGGTGCAACACAACGACACTCTCTGGCCCCTTATAGAGAGAACGCAAGAGAGAGAGAGGATGAGAGGAGTGTTGCCAGAGGGAGGAGGAAACAGCTGGAGGTGGGAAAGGTCAGACAGCCAGTGGTTCTGCTATAAATTAAAAAACGTTGCTGTTGGATTCTTCAGCATGCAGTGGAATACATAAGGGGGACAAGGAGTGTTGAGGAAGGAGACATCTCGAGGAAGGAAGAAAAGGTGGTGAGGATAGGAAACGAGGCAGAGTGGAGACAAGAGAGCAGAGAGGAGATGACAGGGGAGAGGGCAGCGTAGAGAAAGGGGAGCTCAGAAATGCTGCAGGAGGCGAAGGCAGTCATCTTGAGCAGAGGCTGATGATTTTATTGGGTTGTTCTTGGGGCCCTTGGGGAGAGGGGAAGGGTCAGGTTGCCCATGTGTAAACAGCAGATGTGAAAAGCCGCCAGCACACGCCACCACCCGGGGCTCCAGCGAGCTGCACAGTCAAGGACTCGTCAAGTGTTGCTGCTCCTGAACCCCGCGCCCATCTGCCGCTGCTTTAGCCCCATAAGCTGTAGTCCTGTAAAGACATTGACAGTGACAGCTACCCCGAGCCTTTAGGATTCAGGTGCGATTAAAACAAGTGTTGCTTCCATTAGGTTTTACACACTAGTCAGCAGTACGGCGAGCAGGCCCCAGCACGCTCTCGCTCATTAGTCCTGTGGACTCTGCACTGGCAGGGTCTTAATTGTTTTTCTCTTTCACTGAACAACTTCATCAATAATCATTAAAAGGTGCTCAAGCAGGTGGGGCACTTCTTAACTTCGTCACAAGCAGCACAAAACACGCACACACACACAAACACACACACACACAGTTGAAACATGCATGAGTCATGCATCAACAAAATTCTTTCATTCCCTGCGATATTAGACTCACATTGCTTATTTTATTAGGCATTTGTCAAGTGTTATTGAGACTTCTGATAGAAATCCTTGTTAGAAATGACACAATATCAGTGTTAAATAACACCGAATGTAGCTCATTACTCAGCAGCTGTACTCAAAGAGAATAAATTAAATAGAGGAGGCTAAAAAGAAATAAACAAATTGAATAAACCAAGACTTTTTTGGGCAAAACAGAAGATAAAATGTCTTCACATTGTCAAGATACAGATGTTATTTTGCCACGGAATTGACCGTATGTTCAGTCATCCTGGTGTACTTGAACAACGATATGCCTTTGTCAGCTGCCTGTGTGGTGCAGATATGTCTGTCAGTGTCTGTGTGGCACATCTGCCTGCTTACTGTCGGTGACATTTCAGCTGTACATTTAGGAGCATGCTGAGTTCTGTAAAGGTTGTCACAGCAAAGTCTCCAGCAATGTCTCTCCCCCACCCTCCATCAGTCTCCCTCAATTTCTCTCTTTTTCCATCTCTTTCTTTCTTTATCTCCCTCTGTGTCTCTCGCTGTCAGTCATTTTGTTTGGATCTCTTCCGCCTTCATTTCTCTGTGTTTTTTCTCCATCTTAGTCGCTCTGTCTCTCAGTTTCTGTCTCTCATAACTTATGATTAAATACACCCACACTGCTCTTCTCAGCAACCTATAATGTACAGACTCATTACATGTGACTTTTTAAGTGAACACTCAGTGCTGCCTTTCCACGCCTCATGTGCATGTACATTTCCAGTTTATTTTATTTTTTGCTACTTTATTGTTATTTATCCCAATGTATTTGCAAGCTGTTTCCCCTGTATGTCTGTCTGCTGGTCCTTCTGAGGCGTGCTGTCTGTATCCACAGCCAGCCTTCTGTTTCCCTCTGTTATGGGTGATCTAGCTTTTGCTTGGTTCTCTGTGTCGAGCTCACCCCTCCCAGGTCTGTCATCTGTTGCTGATAGTTGTGCCGTATTAGAGGAGGTAAAGAGGCCCTGGGGCCGCCTATTTGTATGGGCCATGTGCTCTCAGAGCCTTCAGAGCTGACAGAAAAGCTTTACGGCAAAACACATTGTGTGTTCGCTTCCACGCTTCCACACAAATCACTCTTGTTCATTTACTTTTCCTGTCCTGGGGAGATGTCGTTTCACTGGGGGAAAGTTTGCCTCCCTTCCCCTGGCAAAGGCCGGAGTTTGTGTGTGTGTGTGTGTGTGTGTGTGTGTGTGTGTGTGTGTGTGTGTGTGTGTGTGTGTGTGTGTGTGTTGTGTGTGTGTGTGTGTGTGTGTGTGTGTGTGCGTGTGTGTGTGTACTAAAGCCAGCAAGTGAGCATGTTAAGCTGTGGGGAATGAATGCTTTTTGGTCCCTGTAGGAATGCGTGAGTTGCAAACAGAGAAGAGAGCAGAGCTGATTCAATGAGGAAACTGAGTGAGGACTTCCATGGTAAACATATGAATTAAACTATTAACTGTAACCAAAGAGACATATGTTAGCAAATAGAAAATGAACATGAGAAAACTAGATCTTATTAGTGCCCTAATATTTGTTGGTGTTAATTTAAACTATATGAAAGAAATTACTTTAATATAAAAAAAAAAGCAGCAGGGGCAAAATAACCTGAGATTTGAGGATAATTCAGTGACATGTTTAATTATTAGATTCTTGCTGAATTTTGCATAATTATACATGGAGTTTTTTTTTTTGCCATCTCATGTCATCTTTTCATGGAAAATTAAATTCCAACCGATTGGTCTGGTATTCTGTAGAAAAAGACAAAGAAGGTGGCATTTTCAATTCCCTCCCCCAGTCAGGCTTTTCCTGCCTTTGTGGCATTTGTGTTATGGTGTGTGAGTGACAATGGATAGATGTCAATCTAGAGTATTAATTAAATCAAGGTCTGCTGCGGTTAAACATGGGGCGTCTAGGGGTAACAATGGTTATTGACAAAAATCTACGCAAATGTCAACTGCTCCTTTCCATTCCAATTGTATGTAATTTACCAACATTGTCCAGCTATGTTGCTCATTTGGAGCTGGAAAGACAGCCGGTAAGACTGAAAATCACATAAGTATTTTGGCAGAGAGAAAAAGAAAGAAGTGAGCACACCTTGGTTCTTTCACAGTGATCTGATGTCTGTTCTCCTGTTTTTTCCATCACTCCTTCCCAGTGGCAATCTCAGTTCTCTCATTCTCCCTAATTTTAGAGAGGGGAAGAGAGAAAGAGAAACAGCCAAAGCAGACATGCTAGGCCTGGAGACAGATTAGACATCAAAATGTTCAGGGATTATTGCATCTTTCTGATTACAGATTTGCATGACCAAAGCTAAATAGAGGTGTATTTGTGGAGAATAAGAGCCAACATAAGTTGGCAACATCCCCAGCAACACATGATAAAAGAGGATGTGCCAATAAAACGCCGTCTACGAATCAAAGTCGAGTGCTGAGGCAACACTTCTGTTGCTGCTAAAGGTTGCCCTGTGAGAATTGTAAAGAGTTCAAGGGGAGTTGTGTTTGCTTAATATCCCCTAAAACACACATGAACATTTAGGACACAGGCATGTTGGCACGTTTGCTTGCAGGCACTCAAACAAGCACACACACACACACACCACACACACACACACACACACACAGGTACAATACATGCACGCACAGACACGCATGTATATTTGCAGAAAGAAATAGCAAATTGGTGCTTAGCTATGCAGGGTAAAATTAACATTTAATTTGCTATGAAATCAGCTTTTAACACCATTCAACGTGAACAGTACATCAATGGCAGCAGGGTTAAAACTGTGTTTTTATGCTCCTAACTCTCTGAGCCATCGTGATTAAATGAGTAGAGTAAAGCACAGAGGGGAAGAGGAGCACGAGAGAAGAAAATAGAGAAAAGAGCACTTATTGGTGTGATCCTTATGAGTTGGTCTTAATTAGCATAATGAGGAAAAGAAAGGATTAAAAGAGAACAGAGTGCATGCTGCCAGTTGCCATGGAAATGAAAAATGAGTTGAAGAGATAGCAGTCAAAGTTGGGTGACAGGTTGTCATTCAGGTTTAGGAAAAAGGAGTGAGGGAAAGGCAAAGCATTAAAAAAGATCACCATATTTAGTAACCACCTGTGCAAGGCTAAATTGAAATGGCAACTCAAAGAATAGAGAGATAAACACCATTGAGCTCTAATGGTATAATTCATGTTTGTTACAATACTTTTGAGGTTTAAGTTCAGCAGATGTAAATGTATATAGTATTTTACACACCAAGACTAATGAAGTTAAGACTGCAGTCAGGATCTGTACTTAGCCACTGTGATGTTTTGAGTTAAATGCTAATTTCAGCATGCTAACATGCTCACATATTTATGTTTAGCAGGGCTAATGTTTACCATGTTCACTATAGTGTTGCTAACATTTGCTAATTAGCACTAAACACATTCATCTTGTGTCCCCTTGTGGGGTCCCGACCCTCAGGTTGAAAACCACTGCTTTAAACCACCAAAAGGCTTGGCTTCTGAGCCAATAATGCACAAAAAGTCCAATACTTTTTTGTACAGTACATAAATATAAAACATGTTACAGTGTGATTTCCCTAATGTAGCTCAGCGTAAATTCTTTTAGGGAGACTTCAATAACTTTATCACTTTTCTCCTAAACGGATCAGCTGTTTTCGAGAGAGTAGATTTTCAGTTAAACCAATCTGATTCGGCCTCGTATTTCTCAAGCCAATCACAGCATGACATCTATGTTTTAAATCTGTTCTCTCCTCTGCGGCTGTCAGTTGTCATTTCAGGCGAGAGTGCGACCCTCCTCCCCTTCCACCTCCAGGCATCTTCACCTACGGCACTCTCGATTTTCTTCCGGCTGACCGCTCCTTTCGACTCCTTAGTTCTGGTCTTCGTGCCCCCTTCACCACCACCACCAGTGTCTAGACTCCATCGGGGATATGTTCGGGTTTTCCTAAACCCTTTAAAATATATCTACATTTCATACGATAGAGTCTAATCTCCAAAGATTATGTACGATTCATATTTTGCATATGTAATTTACAAATAAATCTTGCATATCTGCAACGAAGTCTCTCCTGATTGAAATCAAATCAAATGAACTGTCACTTACTTGCAGCTAAAAGACTTAGAACTACCAAGTCAGGTTGTCATTGGCTACAGTCACGCAGACAATTAGACAACATCTCCAAACTATCTTCTTTAATACAATAAAATGAAATTAATCTCACTGCCTGTGCGTTTTAAAAGTAGAACTTTTCTTTCTGGTTTTGCTGTGACTCAGAGAACATGTGCATTGAGCATCAAACGCCCAATGATTTATTACAATGTAAGCTGGCCAGTCCTAAAGACTGACAAATGCTACGTGTGTGCATCTCTTCCAAAGAGGTAAAGAGATAAAAGACCCACTCATATTACACAGAAGTCACACAAATAAATGAAAAAATGGGGATTGAATGAAAATGAGCTGTTTGTCCCAAAGAACTGTTGCATTACAAAAGAGACTGTTCGTGGAAAAAAGAGACAGTCGTATGGCAGGTTCCTTCTTTCCAAGCATCAGTATGTTGCCACAACTATTGAAGAGCGGGGATGAATGAGAAGCACAAAAGTGAAAGTTATCTCATCTCCTTTCTCTCACAGTTTGTAAACTCTCTGTAAACCTGAGGCTCAGCGCAGATGCCGGTATAAATTATGTTTGTCTGCCCTTGTTGCTTTATCTGGGGCTTCCTCACTGTTAGCGTTTATCATCTCCATTAACAAAAAAGTGAGGTATGGACAGGGGGAAGCTATATGAAAAAAGAGTGAGATATAGAAGGGTGAAGAAAGGGTTTATTTGGATAGAGCAGATGCACCCATTGATTGACTAATAAGATTGTTGGCTTGATTTGAGCGTGCAAATCATGTGTGTGGGTGCACATGCATGCTCACACCAAGATGTACTTACACAAGTTTGTTAGAGGTGCAACTTGTTTGCAGGCCCCAACATGAACCTTCTGCAACTTCCAATGTTTTGAACTCGCAGCCACACAAGCGCACAGACACACACTCGCTGCTGCGGCCACTCATTTGCATGACAAAGGCTTGGTTAATTATTTAAGGGGCCTTATTTGATCAATACAGGAGAGCTGTATCCAACTGCAGGGACAATCTGAGCCACTGGATTCTATAGGCCTTCATTATTTATGAGAACCACAGTGAGGGAACTGGTAAGAGGGAGGAAGGGAGAAAAGAGAGGGAGCAAGAGATAGGGAGCAACAACAAAGGCAGCAGGGTCTTGTTTCATGTGTATTAAAAGTTTTCCTTTTTAGGTGCTCATGAAAATTTCACAGGGTTTGAAACTTAGATGTCACCTCTTTATCTGTAGAGGTGAGAGGGGAGGGGAAGGGTTAGGTGGCGACACTGCTGCTGTGGCAACTGCGGTTTGTCTCGGGTTTAGGGGGTCACAGGCCTGAAAGCCCTAACCACACAGGCTGTGTGAAGTCTTATTTTAAAATGAGAAGCACTCCATTTAAACAGGCATCTTTGATTTTTTTGCACTTTTCTGTGCATATTGTGACCCGTGCAATATTTCAAATGTGTTGAGTGTTATCCTTTTCATTAGCATGCATGGGCAAGCCAGTGTGCATGCATTCATGCAGAGTTTGTGGATGTGTGGTGCTTGTTTGCATGCATGTGTTGTGGATTTGTCACAGTTACATGTCTGCACTCCAGCACAGCCAGGGGGCGCTTATCTAAAAATAGTCATAATCCCACAGGAGTGTGTGTTCTGTCTTCCATCCTCTCTCCCCCCTCTGGCCAGGCCCGGGGGGGGTTGGAGGTGGAGGGCTGCTGGGCAGAGGCTGTGAACAAGAAATAGTTTCACCTCCATGTATACTGTACACACACATGAGCAGCCAGGACCTTATCAGGACATACCTTGTAATTGCTGATTACAGAGCTTAGTTTATAAAACCATATTGAAACACAGGTACATATACAAATAGATACACGTATAAACTGTACAGAATACTGAGGTAAACATCATCCCACTACAAAAACACATAATTGTTCCCTAGTTGAAAATCCATTCACTTTTATTGACTTCTTCCCCACTGCAACACGCTGCTCATTTGGATCTTGCTTCATCAGGGAATTTTTTATGCGGCCCTGATGCGGCTCAGCCTTTTGAAGAGTAGGCGAGTTATGTCTCTGTATAGTGTAAAGAAAGCAGAAACAGCACATTGAAGCCAGGGGCCCACAAGCAACTTCTGCTGGGAAACGATTGAAGATTTAAGTGAAACTAACAGTAGCCTAAGTTTTAGTTTCTACATCTTTTTTCATCCCACATACTTTCTTTTTTTTACCCTGTTTTGTTGGAGGCAGCAAACTTAATTTCACTGAGACAGCTTTTTGCAGTTATTATAGAAAAAATGCATAAATACACTGATGAAAACTTTTTTAGCAGAGGTCAATGCCAGGTAAGGGTCCTTCTACGGGTCATTTTCAGACTGGAGCACCAGATGGTGGTCATCAGGTGAGATGCATTGTTGAACTGGGGAGGATGCTTAGGATGCTTAGGGTATACCTGTGAGATTCTTTAAAAGAGAGGGTAATTTCTGGAGGGACACATCTTTTGCTCACCTTATGACTTGAGCAGCTGTGCGGAATGTTACCCATGTGCATGGCGTATCTGTGTGTGTGTGTGTGTGTGTGTGTGTGTGTGTGTGTGTGTGTGTGTGTGTGTGTGTGTGTGCTTACAGTACATGCACATTTGACCAAACATTCATAATTGGGCCCAGTAGCTCTTTAGACTTTGACTTGGCGCTGTCGTCATGCCAACCGACCACTTTACTTTTGTGCCGTTCCCATTTTGTGTCGAGATGGCAACTGCATGCAGATGCCTCACGCAGCACTGCAGAAATTCACCAATCATTAGTCCACAGGATGCATCCTTACCTTGTGTCCTTTTAGGGCTGATTCTTTTGTGTCCTTTGGTAAACACTGTTTCTTTGTTAAGGTAGCTTGGCACCCATCTAGTGTAGGTTACCGAGTCCTGGTAATTGTGTCAGTAGCACATGTGTCTCATGCATGTTTGTTTGGGCGCCACGGCTGGCACCCCTTTTTTTTGTGTGTGTGTGTGCAAAGGTACAAGTCAGTGTGCTAGTCTCATTAAGGGATTATTCCCATTCCTGGACACCTCTCCAAGCGTCTGATTGGACTGTGACAAGCTGATCCCTCCAATCCAACACCTGCTGGGGTGTCTGGAGAGCAGTAATAACCACAGATCACTGCTGGGGAAAAATAGAAAAATGATAGTAATGGAGAAAAGAAGCAACTAAAATTGACTTTGGCTTATAAATTATATATTAAAACTATTAGGCATAAAGAGAATGACAGAGGAAAGGCTGGGATAAGGACAACTTCTTCAGTCACACTCGATGCGTCAAAGAGATGTTTTCTGTCTCTTGAAACCGACCGTCAGGCAGCAGTATCTGAGTCAGACCCTCTCTGTTCTGAAATAACTTGTTCCTCATCTCTGTCTGCTTCCCTCAGTCTCTCTCCGCTATACTTGTGCCAATTAAACAGACCACCAAATAATTATATAATTTGATCAAAGTATTATATTTAAATGAGTTCACAAGTAAAGTATGCATGGTGGTTCTTAAAGTCTGTGTAGCGTATGAGCACCTAATTGGATAAAACAGCTTTTTTTATCACACCAGTCTGTCACACTAAATTGAAGATTAAGAAACAGCATACTGTTTCACCCTAAATCCCAATAATAAATTACAATTGCTCCCAGAATCTTTAATTATAATGATACAAACAGGCCTTTGAATGTTTAGTGCCTATGTATATTATTCTCTTCATAGCGAGGAATCTTTTTTATAGACGAAATTAATGCATCTGAGCTGTCTGATGCAATCGACAATTACTTGGAGCTAATATACTAAAATACATCCAATGAACAGATTTTCTGTGGGCTAAGGCAAGCCGTGCTCCCGCCCAATCAGAATCTGAGCTCGACTTGAGGCTGATCAGGTTCCTCCAGCTGAAGTGTGGCGTTTTGGAGTGCGGCTCAATCAGTCCCATTAATGGATTATCAGGCAGCATGTAAATGTTGCCCGAGTGGCTCTGTTTCTCTCGTGCTCTGATAATTGTTAACTATGAAGTTCACATCAAAACTAATAGCCGGTCTGATGCCATTACCCCTGCGCTTCTGTTGCCATTAGCAACCGAGAGAGTCCCGCTCTGTGTAGGGAGAGTCTGTCGCCGTTTTTGAATGTGGAGTGAGAGAGGAGATAGACACAGACTCAGCAAAAGAAAGAGGGAATCAAAAGAGATATACTGGCTTCTGATCATTCAGGGAGAAGAAAAGGACACGCGTTTGGTCTTGACAAATGTAAATGTCCACTGGATAGTTTGGTCTGAATGGTGTTGAATGGAGAATACCTATACCTGTGTATTATTTTGTGTGTGTGTGTGTGTGTGTGTGTGTGTGTGTGTGTGTGTGTGTGTGTGTGTGTGTGTGTGTGTGTGTGTGTGTGTGTGTGTGTGTGTGTGTGTGTGTGTGTGTGTGTGTGTGTGTGTGTGCCTTACAGAGACTGCGGGGGCTGAGACACACAGCAGAGCTACAGCAGACATGAGCAGCCCTGAGGAAAGCCTCGCCCTTCACTGGCCAATTTTTCTTTACACTACACACCATATGGGTCTGCCTCTGCTACGCTGTGCATTTTACCTGAACTTGTTGTTGTTGTTTTCTTTTTGGGGGGGGGGGAGGTGAATTAAAGGAGAGGAAACTCTTGATGCAACTCATCACTGAGCTCACTGCTACTGTCTCCTGCCTTGTCTGCTCAAAGAGCTCTGGCACCCCGCTGGGAAAGATGAGAGGCTTGATTACAGTCAAATTAGCAAATGAGCAGGTTAATTACAGAACCAAATTCCTGTATAAGAACTGTCATTTCTCTGAGATATGCTCCCGTTCCTGCTCAAAGAGCCTAAAGAAAGGGGGAGGAAGGGGAGGGGGGGGTGGAGGAGGAGAAAAGGCAGAGGACAAATGCCTTTTTCTCCTTTTCTTTTTCAAGAAAACTCACTAGTTTGCTTTCTGCCCCTTTTAGCTCAGAAGTTGCCGTTTGAGGTTAAGGGGAAGCGGTTGCATCAATGAGCTATTATTTTTTTTCAGAGGATACTTTTTCCCCTTGCATTTTCTCCTTCTTTCTTCCTTCCCCCTCACTCAGGAGACTGCATCAAACCCCTCACTCCAGCTTTCTACCCACTCTCCCGCTCACTGGCTTTCATCCTTCACTTCACAGGAGCCTTTGGGAGCCTTCAGATTTTTTCATTTGCTACAACCACGTAGAAAAGGAAATTTCTGAGACATCACCTAAAGTTTGCAAGGACATTCCATTTCACACACAGAGAGAATGTGGAGTGAACTCGCTGGAAAAAAGGCAAAAGTAATTAGGGAGAAAAAGGTAGATTTTTTTTCGGCTGACCTTGGTTAGCGCGGACCACTGTTCAGTTTGTTCATGTCACAAGCAAGCTGTAAGTGTTTAGGAGCTACGTGACGCATCTCACTGAACGCTCCACTCTGCTTTGGCCAATGGCTTATGTGTAAATTTATGACTGCAGAGAGAGAGAGAGAGAGAGTGTGTGTGTGTGTGTGTGTGTGTGTGTGTGTGTGTGTGTGTGTGTGTGTGTGTGTGTGTGTGTGTGTGTGTGTGTGTGTGTGTGTGTGTGTGGCAGATGTGTATGAAGTCTGGAGCAAATGGAGTGAGAAGCTGAGCAGCTGGCAGAGGACAAGGAGTAGGCTAGTGAGGAGGATGGAAGATTCACACACACATACACACACACAAACAATGATTAGTCAGGCTAGTGGTACACACACGCAGTGACATGACTCACACCAGTTCACTTACCAGACGCCGTCATCCATGTGTCATCTCCGAGACAACCTACTGCAACATCGCTAACTTAATTTTTCCTGACTTGTCACCCGGGTGTCGTCGTCTGTCATCAGTTCAGTAAATTAGAGTTTCACTCCAGCAAGTGTTTGCAGGGAATTTGTCTCGGATGTAGTCATATCTCTTAATGGAACTGAAGTTGTGGAAGTTGGCATTAAGCTCGTTATAGATTTTTTTTTATGCCTTTGTAGCCAGAGAGATACACATAGATGTGTCAGAGGTCTGTGCAGATACACTCAGAGACAGGAGACGGCGGCGGCACTTGGACAGTGCCGTTCAGTAATCAAGAGCAGGGGGAAGACATCTGTATTTTATCTGCCATTTACTGTATATTTGTGGATGGGAGAAGATGGGAGATGTGGTGGGAGAAGCTGAACATTCTCTCTGTATCTTTCAGTGGACAGCTTTCTTTACAGAGGTATATCAGCACAGGTTATCCCTTTCAAATTACAGCATCAGCAACACCCACCCACTATTTCCCCATTTCCCTACATGCATAGTTCTCTCCCCCTCTCCATTTCCTCCTCCCACTTAGACAACTCTATTGGATTTTCAGTCTATTCCAAATGAATTGAGCTGCGGCGCTCATGTTGAAACGAGCCCAGTCGATTGCCTAAATGTAACTATGCATAGTTATCGGGACTGCAGCGCAAGCCATTTGTGGGAAGCCTAAACATTATAAACAAATAAAGCAGCCGTATTGCCTCCAGGCCCTTAGTAAGGAATGCACTGCAGTGTCTGGTGAATGGGCAGCCAGCGTGAAATCCAATATAGGCCTGTGTGATGGAGGAGGGAGAGCACTCTGCTCCAATCTTCATCAATATAACACTATACAAGACTAGTGTGACTGCTGCCACCAAAATACAACCACTATTATTTTGACCACTCCATGCCCCATCTGATACAACAACTACCACTACTACTACTGCTGCTGCTGTTTCTCAGAGAAATTGCACTGTTCTGCAAGGGTTCTGTGGTTACTGGAGTCCCCTACGGAGTTGTAATCAATCTCTTCAGCTAATCAAGCAAAGAACTCATGTGGTTCCTAAAAATGTCTTGAGATCTCAGGTGGATCTTAAAAATGTCTTGAGATCTCCGGTGGATCTTAAAAATGTCCTCTGATACTGTTTATTTCAAACATTTCATCCATTCCCACATGGTTATATTTCATAGCAGTGTGAAAAGGTAGAGCCCCTCCTTTTCCCCAACTCACCTGACATGCTCCACAACATTTAAACTGACCCCTTATCCTACACGCACAAACGCGCTTACAAGCACACACATATGTAGCGGCGAATGTTTGTAA
This sequence comes from Perca fluviatilis, assembly GCF_010015445.1. Classification (NCBI taxonomy): domain Eukaryota; kingdom Metazoa; phylum Chordata; class Actinopteri; order Perciformes; family Percidae; genus Perca; species Perca fluviatilis. The sequence continues at coordinate 1,334,509 of NC_053121.1, forward strand.
CTACACGCGGTGCCGGCAACCGCAGCGTGGTTCATTCATGCGCAATCTTTATTTACACAACTTTCAGTTACTCACCAAACAGCTGTAAACTACATAGCGAAACGACGTGGTACCGATTCTGCTCCATAACACATTTCTTTCTGTTAATCCATACATTGTGCACGCAAACACCAACATTACACTGATAGCACCGACTTTCATTTTCCTGGTCCCCCAGCAATTTGTTTCCCCAAGGAACACGAGCCCCATGACAATGGCTTTTTTATTTCCTGTTTGGGCCAGGGGAAAGGGTTTATTTGAGCGGGGAAAAGCTATTGTGTCAGTATAAAATGAGGTACATGAGGTGTATGAAGTATATTTCAATGTATGTGTGTGATTAGATCAAATATCTGCTGAATCACTATACATAACAAAACCCCCTGTGATGTTGGTTTCTACCAATTAGTGTAATTGAAGGGCCTTATTTAAAGCGCAGGTTTTTCTGCCTCGAGAGAGAGTCGGGAGGGTGTCAACTTGCTGAGAGGTTGTATACAGAAACTTGTTGAGAGAAGAGTTTTTTTTTTTGTTGTTTAACAGAGTGCTGGATGACGTATTTTAGAGCACTGTAAATAAATCTACATTTTCCCTGCAAATCCAAATTGGCTGTTGGCTGTGTCTTCATCCCATCACCACCCAATCTCAGTGTGTCCTTGTCGCCACCATCCTGTGTGGACGTGGGCAGGGAAGCCCATTTTTCACAAGCAGCATTTTGGCCTTAGCTTTAGTGGCAGTCTACAGAACATCTTTCATGAACAGGGATTTCTAAAGTGCCATTGTAGGTGTATAGGACAAAAAAGGCGACTTCACCCTGTATTATAATGTCTATTGCAATCTCAATGGCCAGTACAAAATCAGGGATTGCTAGTGTAGTTTCTCTGGCAGCAGAAGGTTGTATTAACAGCTCTAAATTATGATGTTGGACATTGCAGTCAAGCCATACTAAAGAAACTAAAATAAATCACCTTCCAGCATTACTATAGATGGGATTTCACATGGCACTGAGCAGGTTGTTCTCTCCTATCTCCCCCACCAACTCTGTCCTAGACCATGTTTATCTCCTATCACTGTGTCCTAATGGTTTAGTGTGGTACAGGAGCTGTTAGGGATAAATCACCAGGGGTCTGGGTGCTGTAAGACATGCACACTGAGAGGACTCCTTTCTCCTCCCTGATTTGCTGAAACCTCCCCAGTTACCATGGAAACCTCTTTATCGCCAGCAGTTATTGTGACATTGACCTAAAGCAAGGGCCAGGGCTAAAGTGTAATGACCTCACACCATGTGTTGCAGGGTTCCTTTCAATGACCTGGATGGTGTGTTTTAAATTCTGGAGGATATGTGCTCCATGAGACCACACATTGACACATGAACACTTAAACACACACAAACACACACACACACATTGTGTTTGTGTGCAGCCCTCGAGAACTCTGGTGTGACTTTATCTTTGTGCGTATGTGAGTGCATGCATGTTGAAGTGCATGTACAGAGATTAGGCAGAAGGTTAAAGGGTAACATGCGCCTTCCCTGATGTATGACCACAGTGTAGCCTGCCCCGTCCCATCCGTTCCTGTTTGTGCCACTCAGATCACCAGATATTAACCCAGCTACAATGCCAATCCCAGAAAACCTCTCAAATAACCCACAAATCTGTTTCATCACTGCAAACAGAATCCATATTTCATCTTTGTCTTATTTTTAATAATGTAAATCTGTATTTTTATTTTTAACCAGAAGCCCAACAAGTTTTGGCTAAAAACACTATGATACATACATCAGATGACTGTTAAAGCTTATCTGTGTTTTTTGTATCTGTCCCTATCTAAATAAACATTTAATAATAATATTAACAAGTCATTTATTCTTATTTTCAATTTTTAAGACTTATTTCTCATAATACAAGTGAAACAAATCTGCCAATTGGATGTGATAGCTCATTTGTTTCTGTCATGCCAAAGTGGGACATTTCTTGAATTAAGACGCCCATTTAAAGGATCACCCGTCAGAACACTTGTTGCATGAGGGATTATGTAATATGTCTAAATATATCTCACCCCATTGGATAAATTGTTGGTGTCCTTATTTGTTGTGAATGCATTTTTTTTGGGAAAATTGAATAATTAATTAAAGGTAATTATTTTTTTAAATAGTTTTTTTTAAGTCTTTATAATTGGTTTTCATAAAAATGCATCCATGTATTTTGCAACGTTATGACTCACTGTACCCCATGGTACAGCACGGAAACGTAATGCCAATGTGTGTTATATTCTAACCCAGTGTGGTGTGCTTTTAATTTAACTCCAACTGCTGCATTAATCCATTTCTCTCTATTGGGTAGCCATTATGGATATGGCTGATTTATAAAGTATTTTTATGAGACAGCTTTGGCTTTTTGTCCAGCTCTACTGCAAAGTGGCCCCTGCAAAAGCCTAGCTGCCATTCTCCCGCCTCCCCCCTCTTACCCCTCATTTCTTTTCTTTTGTGTGCCTTCCCAACCACATCCTCTCTAATGAAGCTAAATCTAGCATGCTAAATGGGACCAGTCAACTATGTCATTGGTGCTGGAGCGGTCATAACTGTCTTCTATTGGCCCTGAAGGCACAAACACCACTCCAAGACAATGAGCCGATGGTATTAGAAGCATTTACAGTACAGCAGGCGCAGACAATGTAAATGTAAAACCCCTTAAATATGGGTGACATGCATGCATTCAAAGGCAGAGGGACTGACGTGTGGGCAGGAGAGAACAGTTAAAGTAACACAGTCAAAATATGGACATGTTAAAGTGCAACTGTAGCTGCAGTCGAGATCGGTACTGTACCAGAGATCAAGAGTAGAGAGACGTGCTCTGCAGGATACCAGCCTGTCAATTGTGCCACTCTCAGCTTCAAAGTTCTCAGCTTCAGGATTTCATATAGAATCTAATGGCTTTGGAGTGTGAGTGCACACAGTAACACAAGTGGAAAAGCGGTGTTATACAGGACCCTACATGACAATCCAAAAAGCACACACACTTATAGGTACACTACACACACACACACATTCGGGCACACGCTGTGTCAAATCTCCTACTGAAGTCCAATATATCCCTCACAAACCCATTAAAGGTGCTTCATACAACAGCCTCTCACAGAATACAGAGAGGGGGAAGTGAGAGCAGCACAGACCGAGAGAGAAACACAGAGAGTAGGATAGCCATGTATTTGTTGGGTGCTCAAAGTTAAAACACATTCTGGCAGGTAAAAGTGAACATTTTATACAGGGGGTGTATTTCTTATCTTATTTCAGATATTAAAATATACAGTCGTAGCACTTTTTTGCTTATTAAGTTGTAATGTACAAATGTGAGTGGCTCTGTGCCTTTTCTAGAGGATTACACTATAAAAATGTTCTATCACCACTAAACTCATCTTCTTTAACTGAAAATGAACTGGTGTCACTACTACCTTGCCCAGCATCAACCAGCCCACATGTTAAAGGAAGTTGTATACTGAATATGAACATGCGTTAATATGTTCAAGCTCAGACACATAAGACATATGTGTATGACGTAATTGTGACTTTAGTGGTAGATATACCAAAATCAGTGACTTTTCTGTAGCACCTCCGGCCATTCAAGTTTTTACTTATTCAGTGAAACACAGCTTGACGTCTACTAGTCTCCTGTGGATTGGATGAATCTGGTGCCAGCAATGATTGCTTTTGCTAGATGTTTTTGTTGAAAAGTTGCAATTACAAAAGTGATGTTGGCATTAAACAGTGTACTTTTCTTTACTTATTGTCATTTTATTAATTTCTGTATGTTTCTTTATTTATTATCATTGGCTGCTATCTGTGAGCCAAATTTTCCATATGGTACATTAAAGATGATCTTCTGATTCTTCATCTAGCACCATCATCAGGCCAATATTCAATTTGTCCAATACTTTGGTTTATGATAAAATAAATTATTTAGCCTCATCTGTACTTTGTGTTCAGTGCTAAGTAACAAATGTTAGCATGCTAACATGCTAAACTAGGAAAATGCCCTTGAAACACCTTTCCTTCTAAACATCAACATGACAACATTAGCTAACATCTCTAATATCGCTAACATTAGCATATACAGTAGCTCAGAGCACGCCTGTGCACACCATATATGCGGCCACTAAAATTGGGAAAGACAAGCTGCGCCTCTTAATGCATATCTATCAAGGCAGCAGGAGGTCTATCCATAATTGAAATTGTGGTGACCCACAAGTAAGACTGAAAGAGACATTCACCAAGGGACTGTACCTTTAAGGGAGAGGTGTTTATGTTAGGAGAGTTCCGGGTTTACGTGTGGTGGCCGCTGTTGCTCTCACTCGCTGTAGTGTTGTATACTTTTTTAAGTGGAGAGTAAAGCTGACTCGACGCATCTCCGTCTCCTGTCTCCTCACTTATTGCACTCAACAAAATCATCATTTCTTTTTCATTTTTCTTTTCTTTTCAACCACTTTTCAAGCGGCTGCTTTGTTACAAATGACAGACATGTATTTATGACACAGGATACTTGGATAAAAATGTGTTTTCATATCAAAATACTTAATCTTGTGTAGATAGTAACAGTATGTGGATTTAAGCCTTAATATAATTTAAACAGGTGAGTTATTAAAAAAATTAATGGAGAAATAAACCAAAGAGACCAAAACAGTTTTTTTTACCAGGCTGTTAACATGTTTATTTCTGTTGTGATGTTGTGATTTTTTAACATAGGGGTCTAAGGGGCCCCGGAGCTGCCGCTTAAATAACATACATGAAAATCATAACTTTCAGCATCTTACTGATATATTTCTAGTTACAGTTAAATAAGTTAAATAAATAAATAAATAAAATACTTTACCTGACATAAGCTAGCATCAGATTAATTTAGTATCAGGATAGTCACTTAACTTTTTGTTAGCTTAAAGGAAGGATTAACATTACCTCTTGAGATATTAAATTTAACACCGTCGTAACAGTAAAATATTGTAAAACACTATTTTTTGATCTGTGAAATGTTATTCCATTTTGCTTACTTGGCATTTATTTCGCATTAACATCCAAAAACACCACAAAAGCCTGGCTTTTTCTATAAATCTTTATGGTCAGAACGGGTCAAATGTCCTTCTCAAGACAGCGGTGGCAGAGACGCATCCCATAAACTGTATGCATTATCTATGTGTACTGTATATATATGTATATATGTATTCAGTACAGTATGTGTGTATACATGTGTGCCCACAGCCTCACAGAACTGCTAGCATGGCTGTATAGACTTGTTGATGTCTTGCTGTGCATTTAATGTCTGTTACTTGAATGTTCCTACCTTCCTGCAAATTGTGTGTTTTTCACATACAGGCGCTACACATACAGAGACGCAACAAAAGCACTACATGCTGGAAACATCCCTTTTCTCTACACGTTGTAGAGTCGTCGTGGTGTTTAAATACCTACGTTTATCCTTTTACTATACAAACTTTAAAGTGCTTTGGGCCTGCTATTTTTACACTTTGCCAAAACTACTCACATTAAATCCCATGCAGGCTTTGTGGTTAAATGCCATGTTTAATTAAGGTCGGGTTCTGTGGTTTGCACAAAAACTGAAGGCATAAATGGAGGACGTGTTTTGTTATTCAGTCGGCTAATATGTTTCAGCTTACTTAAAATCCACCTTGCTTTCATACTGCACATCTAATCATGAATACTTTTACACTCTCTATCTCTGTAGGTTGTTACCCACAATTGAAGGAAAAAAACATCCTCTACTAGCTTTACTGAAGGAGTGATTTACTGCAGTTTGTTTTTAACTACAGTATGTACTGTATCTACCTAGGTTGAAGAAAGACATCCATACATGTCTGGTAATCTGGTTTCCACCCCGCTCTCCCCTTACTGTATTTGACATTTCAGCCCGAGGAAATGACTCCTCTCTGGCATTCATTGCTCCAGGGTTGCACAGCCCTATAGCTGCTGTCATTTACACTTTTTAATGTGTGTGTTAATGCTACACTTTTCTGTTTAGTTAAACAATAGCTGACTTTCCTCTAAAGAGACAAAATGGCAGTCAAATCTGCTACAGTGTCCCACAGCATTTTGCCTCTGCATCGAGTTCTAGCGTGCACATGCACAGACGCGCAGGCGATGCATGTTGTACAGTAAAAGCCAGCCAAAGCCCTCAGTGTGTCACCTCTGTCATAGTGTTAATTAGACAGTGTCACCGTCTGTCCCCAGTGACATTTATTGCACATTTGAATATTTTACCCAGACAGATGGTAAGAATGTCAAGGCGTGACACTGAGTTATTAAGCCCTAGCCCTCTCCCTCGGCGACAGAATGCAGGGCTTGTCAGCACTCGATTGTTTTAATAACTCACTGGCCGCAAAGTTTGCCCTGACTCGCTCTGCTGCAGCTAGTTCCTAGGGCATAGGTGAAAAAGGGCACACAGTCTTACACGTGCATGGTAGCACACACACATACCGGCATAGGCGATTCCGCTGAATGAGGATGAGCAGGAATTCCCTCACTGAATAAAAGAACAAGTAGCATGACTCCGTGACCCCTCGACTGACATTAACCATCTGTAGACTGCCGTGCTTTTCTATCTCACACATGGCCTTCACCTGCACTAACACTCTTGTCAGATGCGCAGCACAGCATGAGTGTGCTCCATAACCTTAGAATGTGATACCACACTGTCACACCATGGTTAATTCCTTCTCGCTCCCTCTCACATAACTGTACAGTGGACTCATTGCACTGCGGACATCCAGCCTTCTCATACTGTACTGCAAACAAAAAGAGGAGGCAAACTCCTTTCAAATCAAATATTGTCTGGCATGTACACTTTTCCCAAGTAAAAGTGTATCCACATGCTAGCTGTCAAACACTTGGATAGCATTTCAATTTGAGACAGGCTACCTAACATTTGTGTTCCGGTTAAAGAAAAAAAAGTTTGAAGTTGACATGAGCTATACTTCAAATTTCCTAAGGTTATCAAACTGCATGAACTCAACTACAATCATAAAAAAGGTGTAAGCTGTTTCCCCTCAACAGGTTATATAACAACTAACATGGGTGAATCAGGAAGATTTCGAAGGATGTATTTAGCCTGGCATACTCATGCTTACATTAAGTTTTGCTGGCAGGTGTTATTGGATCCTCATCAGCTGATGATCAAATAATGAACAATGGCAATGATCCCTGTTGAAGAAGATGTATACTATTGTGCACTAAGGTGGAAAGTATACATTATGTAAGGTGACCATATCAAACTGTCTATTGGCCTATACTGTATGTAGATGCCAAAGAGCCACAACTAGCCCAAGTGCTGGCAAAGACGATTCAGCATGTTTCCTACAATACAGTACCCACACTGGAACTGTTTGGCACTATTTCTACTTGTTCCACATTATTGTATCTGATAAAAAAAAATAAGTACAAGGCTTTCCCATGAAGTGACAAGCCAGTAAACCTGGAAAGTGTGTGAAAGGAACCAGAAAATGAATTGAGCCCACTTGTCAACATTATTACATGCTACATTTGCTTAACGGACTCACTGTTACTTATAAAGATTGTAGTGTAAAATTAGCATTAAGAACTGAGTGAATGTAATCTCACCACTGAATTTTTGTTTTGTTTGCATTATTAATTTTCAATACAGAGGAGAAACAAAGTGAAATTGTAATTTGAATTGTGCGAAGAACACAGAGAGAATGAAAAGAAGTTTCTAGTATGCCCCTCACAGCTGTGCCATCTGTCTTAAATGAGTTCAGGGTGTTATGGAGAGATTTAACTGAGCTGTAAATTTGGAGCATATTCTCATGGTGCAGAGTGGTTGTGAAGGCCCTTTAATGCAGATGAATACGGGACAAATATTGATTTGTTTGCGCTTTATTTTGTATTTATACTGTAACAGGCCTATGGCCCCCAAAGTGGACTCCTGGCATCCACCGTGTAAAAAAAATCTACTCTGTGGTGTTTGCAGCCGTATGAGTCTATGATATAAGCCGGGTTTGTTTGGTTATTCCGGTTATATCCTCCCCACTGTCGCCGCCTCTCATTCCCACAGCTCATTCTCATCTTGTCCGTCATTTCTCCCATGAGTTTTTGTCTATATGTAATTACCCAGTTTGTTTGAACCTTGGCTCTAACTGCCTTTCTTGTCACAGCCAGCTTGTGTTCACAGAAAGCATGTTTGTGATTGCGAGGGTTTGCATGCACCAATCAGTCTTAAGCAAATAAGGGTGTCACAGGCAAGAGCATGCAACAGTGCTAGTGTGTTTCCCTGCACATGTATGCATCACCCCGAGCCCACTCTGGCAGACACGGAGAGACAGAGAGAGGGACCTTGTCGTCTCTAATCCCTTTGTTTTGAGTCAGATTAGAGCTTTGCGAGGCGTTTGCGAGGCCTGCAGAATGTGGATTTAAGGATTAGTCTAATAAACAGAGGCTCTGTGGCACTCTGCAGCCCAGTGTGGAGATTACACAGGCACCGAGAGCAAGGAAGAGAGAGGGGTGGATTGTTTCCTCCTCCCATCCCTTCATTTTCATCCTGACAAATGACAGGATGAGAGGAGAAGAAACCTAGAGGAGAAAACGGAATTTGGGTGAGGTCTTTTCATAGTTCCTGATCAGTGTGGCAACTTTCAACAATGTCGTTCCCTGCAGGGACTACAACTCTGAGTCACACATGCAGACCTTGGGATATGTAACTTTTATCCCATACTTTTGTATGACCTCGAAAATGCATAATAATTACTGCATTCAGCCTGGCTGATCACAGGGGACGTCCCCTAGTTCTTTTTCATACTTGGCAAAGAATGCACAGAAGTATTCACTATTAACTCAGACGGCTAAAACCAAAAATCCCATCTCCTATACATTGCTGCTCAACATCTTTCTAACGCATACAATAATATTGTCGACTTCTAAATGTGTTTTTTGTTTCCGTTCTATTTCAGTTCAGTATGAAAATCAACTTGCAGTTGATAGAACTAGGTTCAATTACAGATAACATATCTTGTTTTATTTTTGTGACCTTATGTTGTGTGGCGCTGCAGATGAAAGGTGGCCTGATTTGTAAAGTCTACCACTGACTTATTGTGTGCTCACTTGCTAATGAGGGGCTCCACAATCTGAGATATTAGCGCCTGCTGCTGAATCATTGCATTCAGAAGTTGTCTTGTTGCGACGTGCTATTAGGAAAAAAATAAATGACTTTAGTGCATCCATATCATGTCAATGACACACAAAAAACACGCCAACTTATAATCATGCAAATACTAATAGTGACACAGCTAGTGAATACCACGACCAATCACACTTAATAAGCAAGTGGTTGTTTTTTTTTCTTCTTCTATTTGGCTAAAAGAGGTGTTTGAGGTAATGAGGCGAGGTGTGTGGGAGAGAGAGTGATGAAATGTTTCCTGTCCTGCACGCCCCTCAGCTGTTGGCTCACAGATCATCTTGGATCCAGAAAGGGCCGCAGTTTCCAGTTGAACTGGAGCCATGTAAGCCGCCCCAGCTATCCTTTTGCCTTGTGTGTGTATATGTATATTTGTATGTGTGTGTGTGTGTGTGTGTGTGTGTGTGTGTGTGTGTGTGTGTGTGCCTTTGCGTGCACTTTCAATGCCACCCGAGATCGAAGACATGATTAATGACTCCTCTGCACGGTGAGGAGCCTCTCAGTCAGAGCCCAGTCCAAAGCTCATACAAGGCAGGCTTGTGTGTTAGTGTTAGACAGAGAATGATAGAGGTCATGGTGCGTTTATAGATGTGGATACATACAGGAATATTTATATATGCTAATACATGTGAGTACGACACACATACACACTTAAGTCTCAGTACAGGAAGTAATCAGGATGCCTTCCCCGGACAGTGAAGTTCCAATGAGCAGCACATGTTTTTTACACATTTATACAGCTTAAATGTGTTATCCATACAATGAAATTAAAAGTATATTGTACATAATGAGATATTTGTCCAAAAAGCTATTAATTACCATACTGTGTTAAAAGGAATTACATTGATTCAGTATGCACCCTCAGAAAAGATTTCACTGGTGAAAAGAAATAATTAATCACAAGGATAATAAGGATTTACACTTAAAGATATGACGTCAAGTATAAGCTTCTCTTAAGGGAAATTCAAACATGTAATTGGATGCTTTGATGAACTGTATAATATTTGGGCCTTGAGTAGGAAGCTCTTCCAGAAATCAAGATGCACGCAGGTTTTTTGGCGACGTGTAATTGAGCACAAGTCTCATAACGACGATTTGTTTTTCCTCTTTATTCTCACGCAACCTCTCTGTACTCCGCTCTCTCCCCGTCTACTCTTTTGTTTCTCTGTCACTCAGAGTCTTCGTCTCTTTGTCTTCGTGAACAAACTGTGTAAACAACTTAATTTGAGCAGCAGCACAAAAAAGCAGCAGAAAATTGAGCGCAAAATGCTTCATAGCCACAATTTTGTCTTTTGTGATAACATTGCCTTGCCGTGTTTTTAATAGGCTGTCTTTTCTTTTCGAATAAAAAAGAAAAAGAGAGAGAGAATGAAGAACTCCATCTCCAAGAGTGCTGGAAGAGTGGATGAAGTTTCTGATGGAAAGGCTCCATGCTGTGTTTTATCAGGCTTTTAGCCACCAGTCTTGTTGGCTGATTGTTGCTTTTGGTTTGGTTACAATTGAATTAAATGAGCCAGATAATGACTTCTTTACAAGCTCTTCTAATCCAACCATAAGATAAGATCAGATAGAAATGACTGTATCTATATCAATGTGCAAAAACAGATGTGTGTCTATTTGTCTATAAAGTGACATACATATAGTACATACGGGTATAGATTTACACAGGGAGTGCTATAAAGTACAAAGAAATAAAACAATAAATCAGTCGAATGACAGAAATATATTTGGCAAATATTTTTTAATAGATTTTTTTTTTCTAGCAAAAACTGACAGTTCCAGCATTTCAATTGACAGGATTTGCTGCATTTCTTTGTTTTATGTGATAATAAAGTGAACGTTTTTGGGTTTGGGCTGTCGGTCAGACAAAACAAGACATTTGAAAAAGTCACCTTAGGCTTTAGGATAACAGGACATGCATTTTTCACTATTTTCTGATGTTTTATAGATCAAAGAATGAATCATCACTTATTTGAGAAAAGAATCTCCAGATTAATTCATGGATAATAACTACATACAGTACATACAATTTAGTTGCATATTAAACTGGACTAGATGGATGAAATTAATGGATATTATATATACATACATGTGGAAAGCACAGTGAATCCTTAAGCTTAACTGTATAGCGTAGTGGCTACCTTATCTATAGTAAGCTTAATTCAATGTATGAATCAAATGTGTGTTTTTTTTCACAAATAGGCCAGTTTATCTTTGCTTTTAATATGTTGAATTCATATTAATGTATATTTTCAGACGTTTTAATTTTTGAAAAAATAAATGTTTTTTTGACATAATTTGGCGGCTCCCATGCACATACTCTGAGGACCCCCTCGGGGTCACAGACCCCCTGTTGAAAATCTTTGGAATAGAGCTTTACTGAAATATACAAAAACAACTAAACTGTAAAAGCTCTGTTGTAGAGTTTTGTCTGGAGTATATATTATATTAATACATGAACATGAATCAATAAATGTCAGGATAGTTTGTAGCTTAGACAGAGTAAACATGCCCTTGTTGAGCCTCCTCCTAGTTAGCTGCAGTAGGAGTCATCTGAACAGGAAGCCTCCCACAGTGTGATGGCCCTAAACAGCATCTATAGTAGCACTCAAACACTGCCTCCATGCTTATTTGTTTGATAAATGAGATGGCTGGATGGAATCTTTGCAGCTAATTGTCTTTGGGTATCTAGCCAATGTGCATGTAACCATTACAAATGCAGTGAAATAATATGCACAGCAGAGCTGGGTCGATTGCGATCAGCATGTTCCCAGAGCCGGCTGTCTCTGCAGTGCTTTCTTCAGGCACATTTGAGGCATGATGCAACAAACCACATAATACCTGAGGCAAATTTCAAACCATGAATGCACTAATGCACCTACTGCTGAAACATTGGTGACCCACCACTTTTACAGAGTGGCCTGTTGGTTTGATAATATGTGTTTTATTTTTTAATGAGGACCGACTGAATTAGCCACATCAAGAAGAATTTGACGAGCATTTTCAAGAAAAAAGTAGTTCACAAGTTTCAGTATGCAACTTATTGGGACGGAATGTGTCAGATATATTTAGTTTTTGACAGGTTAAGAAAACGAGATGCTTATTTTCCTACACACTTTTGAAGCATGTGATTACATGGCTAAAAAGCGTTAAAACATCTGATTTTGCATTTTAAGTTTAAAAACTGGGTCCACACAGTTCATATTGCTGACTCTTTGATATTTGGACTCTTTCAGAGGTTGATCAGGTTGAATGGGAATCCATCTTGTCCAATGCTCGCTAATCCATTGACATCATTAGCTTCCAATTAACTGGGTGTGATTTCTAGTTACATTGTCATTTTCCATATTTTTCTTCCCAAGCTCTTATTTGTAGAGAAAAGGCCATTATCTGTACCAAACTTCACCTCTGTAATTTCAAAAATGAATTCTCCACCCTCCCTGTCAGCTTCCAATTACATTTCTCATTCTGCCTGGATTTCATGGTCACTTCACGGTCACGCACGTCTCTTTTCTCCTTCGTCTAACTACCCTTTGTCGACTGTCAGGGAAACACAGCTACTTGCAGGCTCATGTGGCTGGGTTTGCAAAGTATTGTCTGCGTGTTTGTATATGAATATGCATGTATCTGTGTGCCTGATAGCATACCATGAAATTGTGGTAAGTGACCAGTCAGAACTACAATAAGTTATTATACTTCTGATAAATGAGATAATCCGCCTCAGTGTGATGATCAGGAGGGGTTGGACTGCTGTCACCGGAATAATTAACAAAATACAGTGTGCTGTGTGTGTGTGTTTTGTGTGTGTGTGTGTGTGTGTGTGTGTGTGTGTTTGAAGGTGCGTGCTTCTGCAACCTTGAGGAAAACACCCGCGTGGTTGGAATGTGATTGATATGCGTTCCAGATTTCGTGATTGACCCCCTCGGCTTTCTCCACTTTATCCATCTATTTCTCATTCTGTGTCCTTTCTACTCAACTAATGTTACACCTACAATCTACAACGCAAGTCATTTTACTGTGATTGCCACACACACTGTGCATCACTATACAGGGGGGTCTTAAATTGGTACTAAGGGTGGGCGATATGGCCCTAAAATAATATCATGACATTTCAGGGTATTTCTATAATGATAATGATATTTTTGATGACATCACAAAATACTGAACAGTGTTTTCATTTTTTTATTATTTATTATTAATTTCAAGAACAAACAATTGCAACTAAATGGGTGTTCTTTTTGCAACTTCCGGGTCGTAACTCCGGAAAACAACTCGTAAAACGACTTCGGTGGACAAAAAGAACGCACCATTATAGTGTGTATTAACGTTAACTGAAAACTATAATAATTATCTCTCAGTTCTTTAGTTTGTATTAATTAATAGTAACTCAGAGTGAGATTCAGATTCTTTATAAAAAAATAAATATTACAACAAAGTGCACATCTAAACAGTTGCCAAATTAACATGAGTTTATGAAACGTAAGTGAACGCAACATAAAGTCCCGTCCGTACGAATCGAGTAAGCCCTGACTGCAGTACGCAGATCGAGGAGTGGCTCAATGTGGGTGGAGCTAAACGTTTGACTCCGCCCACTTGCCAAATAGCAATTGGCAGAGCCATTTCTCTATCACTCTGGCAATTGGTGTGAGGGGAAAACACAGGACTTTCAAGCTGACCGGAGATCTTTTCCCGTTGTTGTTTTTCTTAACCCAACCGTCCGTTGTTGGCGTCCCCCAGAGACATGGGCTCGTTTCCCGCGAATTACGTTTGCTTTCCCCGTTATCCTTTCCTTAACCCAGCGGCGGAGTGGAACCAAAACATCTACCGGGAAATCATGTAGACCACCGGCCGGCAGGCAGTGTCCGTCCGCGGGCAGGTAGCGTCCGTCCGCGGGCAGCCAGCCGGCAGCCAGCGTCCGTCCGCGGGCAGGCAACCAGCGTCCGTCCGCGGGCAGGCAGCCAGCGTCCGTCCGCGGGCAGGCAGCCAGCGTCCGTCCGCGGGCAGCCAGCCGGCAGGTTAGTCCGTCCAGACTTTCCCGATTGCCACTCCGCCTCTGCCTTAACAACCGTCAGTTGTTGTCTGGCGTTCCCCAGAGACCAGGGCTCATTTCCCGGGAGTCATGTTTGCTTTCCCCGTTCTTTTTTCCTTTTTACAATTCAAATATCATTGTTTATTATAATCTATATATCTATAATTCAAATATCATTATTTATTATAATCTATATAATATATATTATATTATAAAGGTGTTGCATTGACGTTTGAGAATGTGCTGCCTGATGTCCGCCACCAGATGGCGCGCCCACGGAGTCAAACGTTTAGCTCCGCCCACATTTGGCCCAACCCCGATCTGCGTACTGCAGTCAGGTGCAATTGTACGAATCCCACTATGACCACATAGATATACATAATAGCCTATGTATATCTATGTATGGCCACGCCCTTCAGTAGCATTTATTGGCCAGGCGTCCATAAGAACGCAAGGTAACGTAACCTCATTTATACAGGTCCTATCCCCTGACCAATCGGCTATCCTAACCTTAACCACTCCAGGTGAAATGCCTGACCCCAAACAGTCGCGCGCTTTGTAGGGTGGGTCTTGGCGTGGCCATAGTGGGATTCGTAATTTTGCGTCCCGTCGGTGCCCACGCGCTTTACCGTTCTTTGTTTGTTTGCATAATTCAAGGTTGCAAGCAAAATGTTGGCAACTCCGGAGATATCAGTGAAGCAGGAGGGTTTTCCAGTTTTGTTGTTTCGGACTTCTCCAGTGGTGGCCATGGTGTCTGAAAAGCTGACCGACCACTGGTAAGCTATGTAGCTGGGTGTTGCTGCATGCTAACGTTACTGGTCGGTAAGCTACGCTGTACCTAATGGTGTGTAACGTTAACATTAGTGGTATGACGTAGTGGTATGACGTGTCACGATATGATAAACATATATATATGTAATGTATTTATATATCAGACCCCTAATTGACACATTTAACGTTATTCCTGTAACTGTAATAGTCTTGCCTTGCCAGACCTTCCTTCGCAGGTGCCAAGCTGTTTCACAGTACCGCAGCCCAGCTGGCTCGCGCATATGTGACGTCATGAAATAGCCTTAAGGTCGGTTACACACTGGCTGCGTGACGTGAGCGTGGCGTTTCTGTTGCGTGTTGATGATTGATGGCAAAATAGGCTACAGAATATTTTGTTCTGTAGCCTATTGACTGGTGCAATATTAGAAAATAGATTTTTTGAATTACATTTATATCTGCATTTATATCAAAACCTAGAGACTTTCAAACATCAACATGCCATTTATTAATATGTATTCGTGTCTAAACAACATAAAAACATCTTTTCATATTCTATTTTGCCTGGAAACTATTCCAACAGGCTTGCGTGTTGCATGAAAAATAGGCATTGGTTCTATTTCTAGCAGCCATGCGTTTTCTACGCGGCTCGAGCCGCACCTGAGACGCGCGTGTCACGCAGGCAGCGTGTAAGCTGGGGCGGCTGTGGCTAAGTGGTAGAGAGGTCGCCTGCCAATCGGAAGGTTGGTGGTTCGATCCCTGGCCCTGCATTTCCATGCAGAAGTGTCCTTGGGCAAGACACTGAACCCCGAGTTGCCCCCGATGCTGCGCCATCGGAGTGTAAATGTGTGTGAGTGTGTATCTGATGAGCAGGTGGCACCTTGTACGGCAGCCTCGGCCACAGTGTGTGAATGGTGAATGGTTCCTGTACTATGTTAAAGCGCGTTGAGTAGTCGTTAAGACTAGAAAAGCGCTATATAAAAAACAGTCCATTTAAGCTCTAACCTGTTAACGTGCTCTGGTTTATTGGCATTTCTTTAAACCAATCGCAATCGTATTGGGTGGTTCTAAGCGCCGAGCGCAGCCACGGTGCCTCTGAACTTGTTTTGGTGGAACATATGTACGTTCAAAAGTAGTTTTAGTCGTGCAACAGAAAACTCAGATTGGACAGATAGTCTAGCTAGCTGTCTGGATTTACCCTGCAGAGATCTGAGGAGCAGTTAACCATAGTCCTCACAAATCCACCGGAGTTTAAAATTACAACACAAAGAAAGCGGAAGGAAACGGGACATCCTTAAATGGACATCCGAAAATAGTTACATCCGGCAGAATTTCCAGCATAACTAGAGCAATCCTGGAAGTGGAACGTCTGTGTTTAACGCACATACAACTTAATTTAACTTTTTGAAAAGAAAGTGATTAAGTGTATATACATCCCAAAATGACGAACTATTTCTTTAACATAATCATAATCGGAACCTTTATCTCTCATATGCATATCAGAAGTACAGTGCACACACTCAGCTGCGCACTCTCACAAAGCCCCATGACTTTCATAATGCCAGCCACAATGTTCCCAAATTTGCCGAGCCAGTAGCCCTCTCTATTTCCTTACCCTCCATTCAAGGTACAAACACATTAAGGTTGAACTCCTAATAGCCTGTGTGATGGATGCCGGAGCATAATGAGCTCTTTATGAGACTTAATACCTACTGTTAATCAATGGACATAGCAGGGCACTTTTCAATACTACCTTCTAAGCATTTTAAAATGAGCCCTCATTGAATAAATTGACTGACATTTTGTTTCCTTCTCTCTCTTTTTCTCCCTTCTCTTTCTTCCTCCGTCCCAGTATGCAATTAGTTACACCACATATTCTGAAATGATGCCTTTTCTTTAGAAATACATACTGTCCAGACTGAGAGATATTATTTTACTGAAAATGCAACGCTATGCTGTAATGCCGTGGGTGGACCAGACTTTCCTCAGCCTGAAGCAATAGCAACATGGATGACCTATTTATTACCATAAATATCCCATACAGGCAGCTGGAAGCGTTCCTGTCAATTACTGCTGGTTGTTGTATTGTTGTACTTTGATCTTTGACTGCTAATGTAATGCATTGCTCAAGGCCGCTGCGCTAGAATCATGCTGTATTAGCATCATAATCATGTATAATCTGCGTCCAGGATTTGAATAGATTAAAAGTGGGCTGTTTCTGATGCAATAGCAAGGGACTGATCAGGCGTAAGCACAGAGCAGGTGATGTGTTGATGCACATGTTCAGCGGTGTTACAAACTGAGTCAGGGCCAGGTAACACTGTTAGCTCAGCACAGATACCAGTGTGTTTGTTGTCTGTGACTGTGTGTGTGTGTCTGTGTGTGTGTGTACTGTATGTATATCTGCATCTGGTTGTGTTTGATTATCCCTTACAGCCTCTAAGGAAGCGGGATTCATTCTCACTCTGATAATGAGGGAGAGACTAGCAATGCCCTCAAGTCATTTCTCCTCTTCTTCCATTCTTCCTGTTGCATCCGGCTGCTTTTCTTTTTTTCTTGCACTTTACCTTTTCCTGCCTAGATATTCTGTGTCTCTTTTCCCATAATTCTGTCTATCTTTCCTCTTGGCTTTCCTCCCACTTTCTTGACATCATCATTCCCCCTTTGTGTGTCTGTATTTATGTGCAGCTGTCATCAGTTTAAGAAAACTGGACCGTGTTTGAGTCACTCCCTGTTTTAATGTCATAGATTTAATGATGCCGATTGATTGATGCCGGCTGACCATTATTCATTGGCCTGGTCGATGGTTGACTATCTCTGTGGACCCCGGCAATGGCAGCTCTGTTTCTCCCCACATAGCACAAATAGCCTTACTTATCCCGCATCAATACTCTGATGTGTTGTATATTTGCCTGGTTGCTCAAATGTCCATTCAACACACTCCCTCTTACCTAACTTTCCCTGTAGATTCTCCGGGGGGGTTCAAAGCAGGAATGAGTCACAGCAGTGCATCCATTAAATTTAAACCAACCTTTTTCGCTTTCTTTTCCACTCTCTCCATCTCTCCCTCTCTCTCTATCTCTGTTTTCCAGGTGACTGAAGTGGAGATTGACATTACGGAGGCCCACTAGGAGGCCCCTTCCTCCCCCACCTACCACTTTTTCCTCTTCCTCTTCCTCTACTTCCATCTTTTTTCCCTGCAACCCCACCCCCACCTTCCCCCACCCCATCCAACCTCAGCATGGATCTGAAGGATCGTAGGCACCGCTCCCTTACCAGGGGTCGCTGCTCCAAAGACTCCCAGTACAACAACTCCTCCCTGGATGCAGAGGAGTGTCGTGTGCCTACCCAGAAGTCCTACAGCTCCAGCGAGACGCTCAAGGCCTTCGACCATGAGCAGAGGCTGCACTATGGCGGCTGCGTGACTGACCTGGTTCACCACGAGGCTGATGAGTACTCCAGGCAAGGTGAGTTTGTGGAGCAAAGCATTCCCTTCAAATGCTTTATTACACTGTAGCTTGGGGCTTGATCCATACTGTGCTGGACTGGAGACATTACATGCAAAATCAAGTCAATTTAATGATTATAAAGGAATAGTTCAACATTTAGGGAAATATATGCTTAGCTTTTTTTCTTGCCAAGAGTGAGATTAGGATATTGATACCTCTCTGTTGTCTATACGCTAACTACAGTATGTAGTTAGAGCAATCAGCTGGTGAGCTTAGCGTAGCTTAGAAAAAAAGACAGCTATGCTTGTTTTCTCCAAAGGGGACACCTCTAAAGCTCACTAATCAATAGGGTTGGGTATCGTTTGGGTTTTTTCCGATACCGGCGCTAAAGCGATACTTTTAAAATGGTGCCGGTGCCTGAACTGATACTTTTTAAAGATTAAATAATAATGTAATAACTATAACTTATACAAATAACTTATTTCACCAGTAAATTGCTGTTGAATGACAAAAACAACCACCAGATTGGAAAAGGGTATTTTACAATAACTTTGAATGCACCACAAGGCTACCTGTTTCACATGAACTCACCATCTGTGTTGTTTTTTTAGTTTTTTAGCTCAATTATTAACAATTTACACAAAACAAATTTCAATAAGGCTCAAATCTCTATTTATTCAAATTGTTTAACACTGTACTGTTCAAGTAAAATGAATTTGTAGTGCAACCTGAAGCCAGATGTAGGCTATCAATCCAACAACAAAATAAAGTCCCTTTCAGGAGGAATACAAAAATAAAAACTTAAAGTAAACAGAGCAAGTGGAAAAAGAGTAGCCTGTATTTGCTTTTTTTTAACAGTAGGTCAAATAATAAATAAGCTCTTGTTTAACATCCAAGCTCTTCTCCCTTTTAATTTAGCTGAGTTCATTGATACCTCACATAAGACTCTACCTTAAACGGGTCAGCAGTTATGAAAGGGGGCGTGGCTTAAGCATAGGGGTCGGGCCAAACCATCACCAGTCAAAACGAAACTCTGCTGAGTTCTATGATACCTCACACAAGACTCTACCTTAAACAGTTCAAAAGCCATGAAAGGGGGCGTGGCCTGAGTACATGGTCGTGGTTACAGTACAGGGGCCAGCTCAGTATCACAAGTAGACCACACATTCTAAGTTTCATAGATGTTTGTCATATAAGGCTGATTTCCTGGTGCCAGTGGGGGGTGCTATGACCAAAAGTCAATTTTGGCCTGTATATGTCCTCAGGCCTGGACTTATGTTGATTGTGGGAAATTTCAAGCAGATATGACAATGTACACTGTAGTTAAAGCCATTTTCTCGTTCATCGCTAAATGCTCAAAATGGCCGCAACACCCACACACCGTCTGACGAAAAGTTTTTCTTTTAATAACTTTTCATCTTTAAGGTGTTGAGACGGTACAGATCAAATTTGAAGTCCATTGGATGAAATCTCTAGGAGGAGTTCGTCAAAGTACAGCACCTTGACTTTTAGGCCTACTTCCTGTTGCCACTAGGGGGCGCTATGACTTTAAGTAAATATCGGCCTTTATTTGTCCTCAGGGTTGGACTCTTATGAATCCTGAAAAGTTTCGAGCCAGTTGGACAATGTACACTCAAGTTACACCCACTTCCTGTTTCGGCGGCGAAACACACAAAATGGCCGCCACGGCCACGCCCTATGACGTTTTCATCTTTAACATCTTAAGATGGCACAGACCGAGTTTGAAGTTGATCGGATGAAATCTCTAGGAGGAGTTCGTTAAAGTACGACATGTGGAAATGGCCAAAATCGCACACATTTTGAACTTTCAATTCAAAATGGCGGACTTCCTGTTGGGTTTAGGGTATGGCTCCAATGACATTTTTTGTGCATCTTGACATGCTACATATGTGTACCAAGTTTCGTTAGTCTACGTTAAACCCACTGCAGGGGCTCAATTTCTTCAACTTTGTAGGGGGCGCTAGCGAGCCATTTTTGTGCACCTATTCCCGAAACCCTTAAAATACGTACATTTTCATCAGGCTTGATGCAACCGCCAATTTTGGTGAGTTTTTGAGTGTGGTAAGCCCCTCAAAAAGGCGATTCATTTGCTGGAAGAATAAAAATTCCTTCAGTTTCAATAGGGCCTTCACCGCTGTCGGCGCTCAGGCCCTAATGAAGGCTGCCAATTACAGCTAATAGGCAAAACTAGTAGGAACTCAAGGATGTAGCAATTTCCTTCACCAATTTACCAATTATCTCTGTTCTCAGTGCAGCTCCCGTAGTCATTTTCCTGTCCAGCACGTATGGTTGAGCCAAGCATAGCTCATCACTTTCAGAGCCCTTCCAGTCCTGTTATGATTCTTAAACATCTGTTATCACACATTAATGTCACATTGCTGTACTTTGTAAAGGTTTTCCAGCTGTATACTACTTTTAGCCACTGTGTGTTTCTTGCTAGGCCTCCTTTGCAAGCTGTTAATGTAATCAGATGGTGTAAATGCTGCACTTTGCAGCAGAGGACCAAAGCAGACCTTTAGCACCGGAAAGCCTGTCATAATGAACTTCTGTATCCCCTGGTGAGCAAGTTAGCCGATAGGCCGATAGGTCATCTCAAAAGGGGTGGGCCTGCTCCCATAGGCATGTCTTTAAACTGTGTATGTGTGTATATTGCATAAGGACATGAAACAGGCAGTATTGATCCCTGGCTAGTGAAAGGAGTCAGACTCAATGGGATTGATCTGTGCTAAGCTCTGTTTTCTCTGCATGGACACAGACAAGAGAGGCAGAGAGCTCAGGGCAATACAACACATGAATGCAGATAAGAGAAGAATAACAGTAAAATCACCTTCACAGAGAAATAGCTGCATGTTAGAGAGTCCTTGATGGTATTTTCTAAATAGAACATCTTCATTATAGCTTGAAAAGGCAGACCTACTGTCAATGTTTCATGTGTGACTGTGAGTGGTTTCAAAAAAATAAGAGAAATTGATCAATCTGACAGTATTTTAAAGAAGAGAAATGTTTAATAGCGCACATGTTTTTAAAGAATACAACCGAAGAGCATTTTTTGCTCTGCGGAGTCAAAGGTGACGATAGAAAATGGATGATTGATTGGCGGGATGCTCGAAAGATTGGAAGTCAGTGGTGTGTGCTGTCCGGACACACTCCACTGCTGCACTGAGCTGACCTCACACCAGGCGATAGCTGGTCGATACCACAGTCCTCTCAGCCTATCAGCTCCTTCGAAAGCCCAGAGCCACAGATGCATCGTGGGAAGTGTGGCCACAGGAGACCAACAGTGTTGCAGCACCATATGGACTGTGACACCACAGGAGGAGAAAGAAAAGGAGTTAGAGTGAGAAAGACGGAGAGAGAGAAGCAGCAGATGAATCGAGTTGTCTCCCTCTTTCAACCAGACATTTTTGTAACTAGTGCTTGAGAGAGTGAGGGATTGAAATAATGTGTTCCTCCTTTGAACAGCTTGTAATTTACAGGCAAGATGGTAAGAGTAGACAGAAACTTTCTTTTCGTCAACAGTAACTACAAAAAATTGGACATAGGGGAGACTTTATTTAATGTCCTTGTTTTATTGAAAACCTAACAAATAGTTAGAAGGGAAGATTTGACGTCTGAACTGACATGCGATATTAGTAATGCATGTGCTTATGAGGCCACACTGTAAAATATGATTAACTTTGATTAAATTATAATGATGTTTTTTTTGGTTGGGTGAGCCATCATGGCGTCGAGTAGTTTTGAGGTCATCTGTAGCTATTCTCAGCATGTCATTTTGCTTTAGTGGTTATGTGTTGCACAAACAATTTACAGGTCTGTGGTGTGTTAATGCATATTGACTTGCCCTCACGGCTATCATTAGACTCCTGTGTGAGACATAAAAGGAGTGAGTGGGACTGGAGCGTGTCACACACGCACGTACATACACTCACACAAACTGTTGCTGAGTTCCATATAGACCAATCTGGAGTGGATGCACGGTTACGTCACTGGAGTTGTGCACGCATCGTGATTGGCAGAAAAACAGCAGAAACAATGATGGATTTACTGTTTTTCAGGGACAGCTGGCTAGTTAGCTAGCTAGCTTGCTAATTCCACCATTCTTTAACCCTACACTGGTTACAGAAAATGAGCCAAACAGCTGACTGGTGGCCAGATCAGTGCTGGCTCCAGAGATGGATATTCTAGCTAGCTAACTAGCCAGCCCTAGCATATCCCCCGAAATGGGGCTGCCCGCCGCTCTCCTCCCAGCGACGTAGTCTGCCAGCCGGAAGACTGCAGGTAGGATTGGGCGATATGTTAAAATTTACCAACCACTGACAGCCCAGCAACCGGCAGCAGGGACTGTCGATGTATTGTGTGAGCAGCAGTGGCTGCGGCAACTACCCCTGCCCCCCTACTTTGTGAGCTGGGAGATTTGTTCCAGCAGCGTGTTTGCTACGTTCCTCAAGCTCTCTTAGCTTTTTTTAGTCTAAGAAATAAACAAGATAAACTCCCAAACAGTCAAGAAAGGAAATATTCTTACACCTATTTCCTTATTAAACAGAAATACAACCTGCACCTTCTGAATTCAAGTTTCTCTCCTTTACCTAATTTCATTTAATTACCTTAAGTCATCCAAAACCTCCACACTTCATTCAAACTCAAATTAAACTTTCTCACTGCATATCCTTATGCATGAAAACTTCACTGGAATTTCAGTGATTCCTGAAGCGTAAATTCATCTTAAATAAGGAACATCATCTCCCCTTGGAACCATGTTTGGAGTGTGTTTGGAGACTTTCTGGGATGCTGTATATTTGTGTTTTGCCTCCCAGGCAAGACATATTTTCTGTGGACTTTCCTCCCAGTCCATTAGGAAACTGTTAATGATAATGTATTCCTCCTACATCCAACATATTCGTCCTGCTCAAACAGTTTGAATTTGTTCCAAATTCCGCACTAGGAGGCAGGTTGGAGTGGTGGATGGGTCGTTTGACCCATCCACCACTCCAATGGAGAACTTTCACCCATCCAGTTGTTGTTGTTTTTTTGTGCTACTTAATGAAACAAACAGAACTTTGTCTTGCTCTGCCTCAAGTGTGAAACTGGAAGTGTACCATAACAGAGTTTGACCCAAAGTACGACCTACGACGAGTACGACTTGTTGTTAATACAACGTCAGGCTGAATGAATTAAGTGAAACTTAATTTATAGCAATTAGAGTTGATAAGTGTTGTTGTTTTTATTTCTATATCAAATGATGCAGCTATACCAGGCTATATTTTAAATTTCTGAACATGCCATGCAAATTTCAAGTTAATCATTTTCCTTTTCAGTTTATTCTCAGTGTTTGAACACTAGCTGTCCCAAATGGCTGATTGCAGATTTTGATAAAGCGTGTTTGCTTGTGTATTCCAGACCCCCCGCTTACATTGGCTCTCAACTCCACTGTTTCCCCATTACACCCTTATTACCTAGTCTGCTTGGATAAGCACAGCCAAATAACACATTCTTTCCTCACCATAACATGCAGCAGCCTGGGAAGCTCATTACAAGTGTTCACTATTTAACACCACAAAGCAACATATTTGAAAACATCACTGATCCCAATAATGTTACAAGCCTCATTCACATATAGCCAGAAATAACAGAGAAAGCTTTGCCTACACGTTTGCTTTTTTTTAACATATAATAGTCTCAGTTTCCTGTCATATTTTCTTAGCAGGTTCGTTCAGGCTGAATGTACATGTATCAATGCTTAACTGATAATCCCATGACTCAAATACAGTGTAAACTCTAATATGCCACTCTGAGCAGTGCACCGAAGCACACTACACCTCTTCTCTCTGCAGACTTTCGCCTCTCTGATCTTTCAACGCATACTGTGCATCTTCTTGCCTTTCTCCCAGTCTTTCTCGATGCCCCTATTCAACACATCCCAGTGGTGTGTTGTCTCCCTAGGTCCACTGCTAGACAGCAGGCATTATCACAGCCACTGCAGTCTCTAGAAGCTTTGGCCTTTCCTTTTAGAAGGATCTAAATGAGTCCCTCTACATTCTCCTCTGCTGCTTTCCCCTCAGGGATGGAAACCACACAGATAATCCACACCACCCACCTGTCTGCCTTACTGCCTGGACTCAACATCATCTACTGTCCCTACTCATTCTCTCTTCATCTTTCCATCTCTCACTTTTTTTCCTCACTTTCATTTATGTCCTCTTTTGCTCTTCTGTCACACCTTTTATACCTGCTTTGTCTGTCTCATTCTTTTTTCTTTTTTTTTTACCCTCGCTGTTCCTGTTTTGTTGCCTTAGTGATGATATCACACATGTGTTATATTGAGGCCCTTTCTATGACTCTGAGAATGAGCATACTGTGTGTGTAGGCCTGTCACAAAAAAAATCTTGCTGGATGATAAATTGTCCCAGAAATTATTGCGATAAACGATAATATTGTTGTTCCAAGACCATTGTCGTCTCATATGATGATAATGGCATAATAATGCAGGTACACCTTTTCAAAGATCACTACACTTTTATTTCTAAAGAATATTTAACACTGGAACTGGAAGACATTTTAAATATCCACAATATGTCTTTGATCTCCTTTAGTATGTCATCTTTCACGCTGTTGTACAGTTGTGGAATTGCTGTTATGTTCTCCCAGGCAATTCGTACTGGTTGGCAAATCTTTGCAGCATTCCTCGAGTCTACAGACTCTGTACTACATTTAACAATTATTTATTAAACACTAAATATTAAATTTAAATAATATATAATTAATAGATTATATTTATCTATATCTATGTGGCTATCTGCCACATGGCGAGTAAATGTTTGTACCAAAATAGTTCTGTTTTTCAGTCTTCATTTTGGCGAAGGTGCAGCTACTTTCTTCTGCTGTCTGCAGGTTGGAGCTTCGCGGGGGCGGGCCGACACACACACACACACACACACACACACTGGCGCCCTGTCAGTACCCGATCCGTTCCACCTGCACAATCCGTTCTGCGAATGTGCAAGATGACACGTATGCCATGACGTAGGCGCAGATGATAATGCTGCGTTCATGCCACCTCGAAGTAACAGGCACCGCCCTACTGGTTACGTTGTTTCTGTAGCTAGATTCAGTCTAAAATAACGTTAAGTCAAACTTAATGGGAAAAGCAGGCTACAGCTAAATTAAGACATTACAGTAATAACAATAAAGACAAGTATTGAGTGATTGTATTTTAAATGAGCACAAGTAAAGTAGAACTGACGTAACAGCTGTTATATATGTGCGTTTATTTTCAAGTTTTATTTTGAGGGTCTTTTAAAGTTTACATGCTGTCTCTGCTAGCGGTTAGCCGAATTAGCTGTTAGCTAAACTAACGTTAGCTTAACTGTGGAGGCTAACGGCAGACCGCTGCAATCAGCTAGCGGTTAGCCAAATTAACCGTTAGCTAAACTAACGTTAGCTTCCCGGTGGAGGCTAACGGCAGACCGCTATAATCACCTAGCGGTCCGCCGAATTAACCGTTAGCTAAACTAACGTTAGCTTCCCGGGGGAGGCTAACGGCAGACCGCTATAATCACCTAGCGGTCCGCCGAATTAGCTATTAGCTAACTAACGTTAGCTGGAGGCTAGCGTGTGAACATCTTGCGCATGCGCAGAACGGATCGTGCAGGTGGAAGCGGTGCCGTTATTCCAAGGTGGTGGTGGTGTCACTACCCAAAGTGAGAATAGTGCAGATTTGAGTTGCGCATGCTCAGATTTAAACGGTTTACGGCATAACGTGTCATACCCGATGTTAACCGAGTCAGACCGGCTTTGGTCGAGTGCAAATGTGAGTTGCGCATGTTCAGATTTAAACTGTTTACGGCATAACGTGTCTTACTGAAATTTGTGAAATCTGTAAAATAATAAACTTTTCTCTTTACATACAATAACAGAAGATGGGAATCATTTCTGTGTCTGATTGCTAATTTGTAGCTAGCAGTCATTTCAAAAACGTTTTAGCTCTCTATTATTGTTAGATTGCTAACGTTGGCTCAAAACGCCATTCAAGTGACAGCCGATGTTGTGTTTGATTGCTAACTTGTAGCTAGCAGTCATTTCAAAAACGTTTTAGCTATTTATGATTGTTTGACTGCTAACGTTAGCTAAAAACGCCATTAGCATCTAGCTAGTAGGCTAGCTACTTGATTGCTAACGTTAGCTCAAAACGCCGTTAGCATCTTGTAGGCTACTTGTCGCAAAGTGACGCATGCGCAACTCACATCTGCACTCGTCGCAAAGTGACGCATGCGCAACTCAAATCTGCACTCTACTCACTTTGGGTGGAATGAACGCAGCATTATCATCTGCGCCTACGTCATAGCATACGTGTCATCTTGCACATGCGCAGAACGGATTGTGCAGGTGGAACGGATCGGGTACTGACACGCACCTCTGACATACTTTCCGCACTCTGTGTCCGTGGACAGCTGTAAGCTTGTACCGGTGTTGATGTTCTGTGCCAGACTGATCTCATAAAGTGGTGTATGTATGACACGCCAATTCGCATGCCATTTTGGCGTGTTATCAAGACGCATAATCGCTTTTTAGCGTGTTTATCAACGCAATTTGCCCGCCATTGACCTACATTAAGAGTGAATTACTAAAGCCTTTCCCAGTGTTCTTTTCCTAAACCCAACCTTATTTTAATTTTTTTACACGTGTGTGACACGATAGTACGTCACATTCTCGTGATAACACGCAAAGTGGTGACGCCACGTGGTGTGTATGTTTACATCTGCTGCATACAGCGCAAACATACATGTGGATAGCTGAAAATACGTCCAGATAACACGCCATTTGGCTTTAGGAAAGTGTTGTGTATGTTTACGCAAAGTCATGATGCCATGTTGTCAGACACATGCAGCCACTTTCCTGAAACCGCTTCCGAGACAAGTCCACAGCGGCGTGTATGTCCGAGCCTGTCTCCACCGTCTCCACCGTCTCCACCGCCTCCCACCGCCTCCACCGCCTCCACCTGCAGGTTGTCAGCTGTGTGCTTTGGAACGAAAGGGAGAAAACAGGATGCGGAGTAACACGGCGGATATCGCTCGTATACTTTTTGACGGCGCCTTAACTGCAAAGTGCTGCGGGAAACCCTGCTCCATCTCTCAACTAGCGTTTTCTGTCACTCTCTCTCCGCCAGGAGTCCCGCCTCTCTACACAAAGAAGAGACAGACAGACAGACAGACAGACAGACAGACAGACAAGAAAAACAAACAAGCATGCAAATGGAAATTATCGAGGCCGGAAAAATGATCGAGCTAATTTTTTTTATCGTGTTATTAATTGATTTATTGACTATCGCGACAGGCCTAACCGTGTGTGTCTTTGTGTATCTTTGCCCGCTATACCAGCTCTATAGGCTTGACCTGTCATATTCACAGATGCACTGAAATGTGCATGTGTGTGCTTATATAATTACAATGAGGCCGATCAAACCCATAAGAGCCAGTGGCATATAATGGCCATTTTAATTTCCTTTTCTCAATCAACTTTAATGTGGACAAATAACTACAGTAGCCAATGATTGCTTTGTCCAAAAACGCTGCCTCTATTCAAGATTATACAAGAATGGACATGGACAGGCATAATTTGCTCTGTATTTCCATTCTTTGAGGAGAGGAGACTTCCAAGTATCTGCAAGTACAGCAGCAGCCTCTCATGATATTCCGTGAGATTTAGGAACTAACCCTAACCGTCAGCCTCCTATGTGACTTGTTTGCAGAATCTTCCATGACGGGATGAGAGGAACCTGCATTACACGGTTATACTTGTGATTTATCAAGTCCTTGGCCAATTCAAATCACTTTTTAGCAGAGACTCAAGGTGTGATTCCTGGTAGTGGTTGTCCGATGAGCACAACTCTGACTCTGTTTGGCCGGTGTCCTTGTCGCTTCGCAAACCACTTCCTCTGCTTAGTCAGGGCTCCTGCACAATGGTGAATGGTTGAATCAGGGGGATAGTGTGTACCTACCACGTGTTATGCCTCCTGGTGAAGCGTATTGCTTGCAGCGGCTAGTGGCACCATTTGTCACAAAAGTAGCACAACTGTCTGCAGCCCTCCACAGACAGTGACAGGGTTGAAAATGCATAGGCATTTGGACATTCTTGGGAGTGCAAAAATCCACACAAATTAGATAAAAGAAATACAGAATGTGTGTTTGTATGCTTATGCATGCACACCTGCCCTTGTGTCCATGCATTCCATTGGAGATCAAAGAGAGAACAAAGCAGCTGCATGCTATGAAAAATAAATGGTGAGATTAAATGCAATCCCTCCTCTCTTCCTCCGATCCCTCTTTATCTTTGTCTTCTCCGATGGCATTCTGCGCCTCTGCCAGCTGCTGACACTCAACAGCATCCCGTAGCTGCAGCATCAGAGTAGAGGAGTCGCTAAAGAATATCCTGGGGCCGACTCCACTCTGCTCTTCCAATCCTTAATGCTCACCACTCACTCCATCGCCATATTTGCTCTTTTATACACAGGAAACTGCTCTTGTGGTTTTGTATGTGTGGTCCCTGCACATGCAAGGAGGTCTTTAAAGAGAGACCTAACTTCAAGTAACATCTGGTCCAGCATTTGGCACTCGTAGACACACACTCAGGCTACTGTACATGTCAATAGGGCCCAGTTTAGAGACTCACATAAGCTGTTTTCCCTACATCACATAATGTGTCCGTAAAAACTGTGTGCTTTTGAATGAGCAGGAGACATGAATCGTTTTTTTAGGACTAAGTAAAATGACTTGCACTAAGTATACTGTAGATCTGTCAGAACTTGATAACTCTATAACATTATTCACACAAACCAGAGTACACCTCACCTTAGTTTGTCAAATCCTGTCTGCCCTATGGAGGGAGGCTGCTAGCTGTTAGCACTGATGCTGCACACACATGCAAACACTGGGTAACAAATGAGACAAATAATAGCAAGAGGCCAGGGAAATGCATGCTGAAGGTGCCAGCTATTTAGCACCGATGCTGACTCTCATTCACACAGACACACATGTGCGTGCCACACACACACACACACACACACACAACACACAAGCACAAATATCGGGTAACAAATTAATTAAACAATTAATTGACAGAGTCCAGGGAAATGCATGCTGACATCTGCAATTTTCTTAGAGTAAAAATCATTTATCAGACAATGTTTTGTGGGTTTTGTGAGAGTTGAGTTAATCTATGTTTACTATGTACTATAATGACCCTCTTTGACGCTGTTTGGCAGTATGTGATAAATGAGACAGATTGTAAATGTCAGTGTTATCAAGTGTTGTTTTTTTTTCTCTTTTTCTCAGCCGAATCACTTGCTTCCTAGCCTGTAATTAAACATGTTCCCCAGCCACATAATTTAAATGTGTGTGTGTGTACGTGTTTACGCAGTGGTATGACACATTTCTTTTTATTTATTTAAAATGTAGGCTATAACCAGAAGGCCAAGACAGGCAGCAGCACATTAAACAATGTTTCAGACGTACAACATACAACAGTTACAAACTGTAACAATTTCAGATCACAGCACAGCGAGTATACCAAAATACAACTTAGGTCATCATATCCTAGATCTCATAGGGCCAAATAGCTCCTTGCTTTCAGGGAAAAAAAAGGGAAGTTCACTTCTACAGACCTTTTAGTTATTAAAAAAATTATACCAATGCAAATGATTTTCTTTCCAGCTGATGTTGCTGCGTGTGTAAATACACTCTGATCACTATAGGATTACCATGCAGATGAAAACACAATGGTGAATGATGCTATAAATTCAGGGAGAAATGGTGAGAAGATGGAGGAATTCCATAATAGATGATGTAGTGTACTGTAATGGTGTACATAAATAACAAATAATTCCGTCAACACACCCCTGATAATTTCTTTATCAATTCAACTTGATATACTGTATAGAAATTCATGCTCATCATTACGTAGCCCTAACATGCTAGTTAGATGTCAACCTTGGTTTGCATAGAGAATGCTATTTGACCAAATTGTGTGGTAATGTTACAAATGTGGCTAGCTTATAGCATGAACACTTAACCACTGGCCTTAAGATGAGTCATGAATTTTTAAACCCCAAAATTTGCACTATCATGAAACAGAAGCACTGCAGTTTAATTTACCCTCCACAGTGATGTAGATTGGTGCTTAAACTGTTGAACAGAATCTTGATGTGTTCTGCCTGCCAACCACTTAGTGAGTATTTTCGGTGTCCATTAAGATCTTTTGTGAACATTTCTTATGTAGCACAGCATAGCTTTATATATTGAACTGTTATTATATCAATTATATTATTAGATGCATTTTTGTTGGTAGAATAAAATGAGACATACCAGTGAAAATTGGTGCAGTCTATGTGTTGCTATTAAGCCTAGGTATTCCAGTGTCCCCGGGTCAGAACCGTGGGTGGAGGAGTGTACAGTGTCTTTTTCAATACAACAACTTAGTCACCAAAGGAAAACTTGTGCTTGTGTGTGTACATGCCTTTTCCTTTTTAACAGCATGCTTTGATATCTCATTTACTTTGGTATTATTAATAGTATTAATGAACATATAGGCATACATTTTTCAGAATGTTTAATATGGATGCGTGACTTACTAAAACATATATGTAACATATCACTATTTCTGAATGAATACTGCATAAGATCCATACATACTGTAGCTCAGCAGTGCACACTCCCTGTAGATATTCACTATGCACTGCATGGTCATTCTTGTCAAATGGCAGTAGTACAGTGTCTGCATTTATTCATAGTTTGGGGTATCCACCTCTCAGCAGTGAACATCTAAAACTCCTATCCTGTCTCCCTGTCTGAGCTTTACACTAACTAGGGATATTCAAAGATTCCCCTTTTGAAGTGTGTGCAGTATTTTTTTCAGAATTCCTAAAGAGCCTTAAATTTCAAAAGTGATTCCTTCGTGGATGTAAGTGGAGTAACCCAGTGTTATAAGCAACAGTGAGGTATGTCTCCCAGGCTGGCGCTAGCGCTACACCTCTCAGTGACAAGACCTCCTCCCGAGTGCATGGTGTTGTGTCATGTCCCGTCCTGTCATGTCCTGTCCAACCCAGACTGCTGTACTTTGTAGGAGTAGAACTAGCCCAGGGATGGATGACATTTGTCACACCTATTTTGGGCTCCTCATTATGAGGTGGAAGGGCCCCTGTGGCTCAGGCGGGAGCCAAAGGAACGGATGTCATCTGGGAGGTGTGGGAAGTGTTTGACCATGACTCTCCTATTTGGATATATCTGTTAGGTCGTTACTGCGCTACTAATGGTGGCGTTAATGACATGCCACATGCAATGGAGGGTGTGTGTGTGTGTGTGTGTGTGTGTGTGTGTGTGTGTGTGTGTGTGTGTGTGTGTGTGTGTGTGAGAGTAATGGACTTTTGATAATCATCACCAAGCCCTACGAGGCTGACTGTCAGTGTTCTCTGTCATCCTGTCACAACATGTCAGTCACACAGGGAAGGTAACATTTCTCTGCTACTGCCACTCACTATGTAGGTCTACAGCAAGGAGCACTTTGTGAGACAACAAAAGTTGAAAAAGAAATATAACAGCACCGTTTAATGAAACACTAAATAAATTAACATTTAAATTTGATCACACTATTGCAACATGACATTTTTTTTTTTAAACAAACATTACCTTTATTCCTTACATGCCCATTGAGGTGAAATGAATGTGTCAGTGTTTGAAGTGATGTGTGTGCTAACGCTTTGTTAACTTATTCAAGCAAAATGCACATGTTTAGTTTCCAGATGTCAAGATAAAACATTTTAATCTTGACAGCTTAATCTGCTGCAAACCCCTTTATTTTTAATCCCGGCAAATAAGAGTCAAAGAATAATCCTTCTTTTTGAGGAATGAGGCAGTTTATCTGATGGTCATGAGAGTGATAGTCTCGCTTTTCCAGACCATCCACATGCTGCAGAGCAGAGGAAGGTCTGGCTAGTCCACACAGCATTCTGGGATGGGAGAAAAATGTGCTCTGATTTATTGGCATTTCTTTAAACCAATCACAATCGTCATGTGTGGCGCTAAGTTTCGCACAGAGCCGCTGCAAAATAGTCGTGCAACAGAAAACTCAGATTGGACAGATAGTCTAGCTAGCTGTCTGGATTTACCCTGCAGAGATCTGAGGAGCAGTTAACCATAGTCCTCACAAATCCACCAGAGGTTAGAACGCCAACACAAAGGAAGAGGAAGGGGACGGACATACATGCATCTGGCGGAATTTCCTGCCGCATCGGAGCAATCCCGGAAGTGTAACGTCATGGATATAGAATATGAGAGTGATGACTGAGATAAGATGTTTAGCCAAAGAGAAAAGAAAGACTTCTACAGTAATATCATAAAACCTTTTAATACTCCAAACAAGACATGACAGGTTCATTGGAGAGCAGATGGGTGTCAGAAAAAAACACAAAATAATCATTTTATCATTATTATTATTCAGATTATTGTCTTTCTTCTTCTTACTAGGAGTCCCAATATATGTTTGACCATATGAATTACAGACATTGCATATTATCAAGAATAGTTATCTTGAGAATTCTGCACAAAACAACCAGTGTACAGTATGTTCAATAACAGCCCTTTTAAACGCCCAATACCTAAGTACCTGGTATTTCCATGTGCAATTGAACCCATTTTACTTTTAGATAGAAATAAGCATTTTGTGTGTAAAGTCATAACAAAGATGGTGATCTCATTATCAACATTTGTAGAGGTTTTGTTCATTAACCTCTTCACTTCTGATGTGTGGACCCATGCAACATTTGCTTCATTTTATACACTACTGTACTGTAAATCACCTCATCACCATGGAAACCCTGATTTGTGAAGCTGTTTATTAGTATTCTTCACTGCTGCACTGTGTGTTTGTGTGTGCGTGTGTATGAGAGTAATAATAGTGTGTGTGTGTGATAATTACAGCTGCACAACAATCCTACAACCTCCATTCTCACTCTCACAGACAGCATTAATCTTAAAGGAACACGCCGACTTATTGGGACTTAGTCTTATTCACTGTACCCCCCAAAGTTAGATAAGTCCATACATACCCTTCTCATCTCCGTGCGTGTCGTAACTCTGTCTGACGCACCCACCGCTAGCCTAGCTTAGCACAGATTCTGGAGGTAACCGGCTCCAACTAGACTACTGCTCCCAATAAGTGACAAAATAACGCCAACATTTTCCTATTTACATGTTGTGATTTGTATATATACTGGGAACTATATTCTCAGAAGGCCAAGCACTGCTACTTGGAGCGGAGTGATTTGCTTGCAGCACCTGAGAAGCCCCGTGGTGAGGAGCAGAGAGTAACAACAGGGCTTTTCAGGTGTTGCGCTAATCACTCCGCTCTGAAAATATAGTTCCCAGTATGTATACGGTTAGAAGATGGCTGTGTGTCATGTGACCTTGTTATTTGTACACGCTGTGACTATACAAATCACAACATGTAAAAAGGAAAATGTTGGCGTTATTTTGTCACTTATTGGGAGCAGTAGGCTAGATAGAGCCGGTTACCTCCAGGATCTGTGCTAAGCTAGACTAGATGGAGCCGGTTACCTCCAGGATCTGTGCTAAGCTAGGCTAGATGGAGCCGGTTACCTCCAGGATCTGTGCTAAGCTAGGCTAGCGGTGGGTGCATCAGACAGAGTTACGACACGCACGGAGATGAGAAGGGTATGTACGGACTTATCTAACTCTGGGGGATACGGGGAATAAGACTAAGTCCCGATAAGTCAGCAGGTTCTTTTAAACCTTAGACCTTTGTAAAACATATATTCAAGTCAAAGCCAAAGAAGTCTGTCTTGCTTTGGTGCGTTCTTCAGATCCACTATGTTGGCTTAACATTCAGGTATACACAGTGCTCCTCTGTCTGTCTTTTTCTCTGTGTCTCTCTCCTGCTGCAGAAACTGTTTACCATGACCATGATGAGGATTTCATCATTCTTCACTACCTCATCTTATGATCCCCCTTACGTCATTTTACTCCTCTCGATTGTCTCTGGACTGTATCTGCAGCCCATTTAGCATATGTTTACATACTCGATTTATCTTTTTTTTCTAATTTCATTACTATCTATACAAAGAGGGGGAACACTTTGGAAGAGGTGATTTACATAAACATGGGAAGAGATAGATAAGTGTCTGATAGAGGGTGAATAGTGGCCTCAAGAATGAGAATGTGTGTGTGTGTGTGTGTGTGTGTGTGTGTGTGTGTGTGTGTGTGTGTGTGTGTGTGTGTGTGTGTGTGTGTGTGTGATGATTAGGGTTGGGTGCTAATACGGCACCGGTGCCTTAACAACTGGTATCTACCGGACCGAATAGTATAATAATAGCAGATTTCAGTGCCACTGAAATGCCAGCACTGCCCTTTGATGCTCCGAAACGGACGTTAGAGGCAACCGAAACATCGCTGCATGTGACGCTAGTTAGCATAATACACTTGGCAGCGGGTAGCGTTAGCCTACCGTTAGCTAGCAGCTGGATGAAATCATGGATGTATTAAGAGAAGGGTTAAAATGCTGAGAGAGGATTCCAACACAGACACAACGGCAGTCTGCAGCTGACACAGACGGTGCGTTCACTTGAAACTCGCCTCGCCAGCCTCGTGCTGCATTCAAAGTTATTGTAAAATACCCTTTTCCCCTCAAGTTGTTTTTGTCGTTTACCAGCAATTTACTGGTGAAATAAGTTATTGTTATAAGTTATTGTCATTACATTTTTTATAAATCATTTAATTTTGACCATATGGCCTTAGCAATAAAAAAGCCGTTCTTAAATGTCACCAACTGTCATTTTGTGCTCCTTTTTTCTTTTTTAAATACTGTATATACATATTTTTTTTAAATCTTTTCAAAAGTATCAGTCAGGCACCATTTAGGCACCGGCACCATTTTAAAAGTATCGTTTTAGCACCGGTATCAGAAAAAAAACAAATGATACCCAACCCTAGTGATGATGATGAGATGACTGAGAGGAGGACCATCTCTACTGTGGACTCCGATGAGCTTATAGCCTGCTCCTCGTCAGTAGCTGTCCTATAATACATGCAGTATGTAATTTAGTTTTTGTATTCCAGCAAGATAAGATGAAGCAAGATAAGTCTTCATGATCCCCAGGGGGAAATTCACATGTCACAGCAGCACAGAGATGGGTAAAGAGGTACGAATTTGAATGAAATACATATGAATTAAATAATTAAAATAAACAAGTTGATTTATAGCCTTTTGGATATGAGCTTGTGTTCCATTCTGCCTGCGTGTGAAGACAGCTGTGCAGAGAGTTTTGAAATAGGGAGGTCGACACTGAGAAATGTGTGTAACTACCGTATTGGTCCAAATATAAGACCCTGGAAATACGTCTGAAAAAGTGGAGTCGTTTTATATTTGGGGTCTAGACTTTCAGTTGTTCAAGTCGCTGAGGCTGGTTTTAGAATGTAAGGGACGTCACCTGTTTTAACAGCCAGCAGAGAAGTCAGCTGGTAAAGTCAGCTAAAAACCATAGAAATGAAATTATCCATAATCCATTTTATTATAATGTTACAAACAGCTGGTCGAAATGGCAGAGTTTTAGACGGAGCCTCAACGACCGCCCGAAAGCACGGTAACGTTATGGTGAAGCAAGATAGAGAGGGACTGAAGAGACCCCAGCGGCGTTAGGACAAAACAGTGACTCAGAGAAATAAAATGTGTTTTCGCCGATTCATTACTAGAAGTGTAACTGTAGCAAGCATCTCAATATCACTAACGTTATCCACATTCATATTTATTTATAATTTTATTTTTTTAAGATTAATTTTTGGGCATTTTATTTGTATAGGACAGCTTAGACTTAAAAGGGGAGAGAGAGAGAGAGGGAATGACATGCAGCAAAGGGCCGCTGCGTGGAGGAGTAGACCTCTATATATGGGCGCCTGCTCTACCAGGTGAGCTACCAGGCGCCCCACGTTCATATTCAAATAATATATCCAACTACAAGAAAGCCTTAAAGTCCGAAGTTAGAATGGAAGTACAATGAGACGTTGTCATGGAGATGATAGACCATCTAAAAATGCAAGCAGCCAGAGGAAATCTTACCGTGGTCCTCAAAGCGGCCACTTCCAAGAGATTGACAGGAGAGTGAGTGATTATGTAATGATGGGATGCCCGTTACCAGAGCAGTCATTCAGCTGAAGGCCTTGGAAATATTTACCGTTCATTTAAATGTGACACTTTTCATCTGAACAGATATTGAAAATATTATTTTATTTAAAAGATATTAAAAACAACAGCCTACCTTGTTTTATTCAATGTGATTTTATTAGAATTATTTTCAAATAAAATTATTTTCTTTATATAAATATATATTAATCTTGAAAGAAGTCTTACATTCGGACCAATACGGTAATTAAAAAAACAGTACTATTCCCCATCTTGTCTTCTGTTTTACATTCCAGCTCTCCTTCTCTGTCTATTATTTTTTAATAGTGCACTGAGCAGCTCAATGTTTTTGAAAATGCATTTTGTCTTGTCCTGAGTGACGAGGAGGCGAGACAGCGTGACCGATTACACAGGAATCAGTTGGGATGTGATCCCAGAAGACCTCTGAAAGTTGGGTCCCAACTACGATATTGTCTCTACTTTGTCATTTCCTTCATTTCTCCGACTCTCCTCAATCTTTCTTTCTCACACTTCTGTTGAAACATTTCTTCACTTAGGCTCTCTATTATTAGGAAGGCATATGTATATTTTATTGCTTCGTAATTTACAGAAAATAAAACACAAAAGAGAAATTCATTTTTAACAGGGGTGCTAAAGTGCAGTGCAGATGAATTCTGAATTGGATGCAAATGAAAATGGAAAATATTGAGAAATGACACATTTTTGGCTGCTATTAGCCACACATTTTAGCATGTTCTTAGCAGTGACAAAGAAAATGAGGCTTTTACTGTTATTAACAGTAATTTCAGCCATTCCAGGGGATTGCTGGGAGCCTGCCGTGCACAGTGGCATTTGTTTCCTGATTTCGATGCATCCTCCACCCAGAAGCAAATCAGTTCACTAGTTCAGCGCTTCAGGGAAAATCAGAAATTATTCGGAACTGCAGCCCGCTCAAAAACTGAAAAATCATGTCCAAGGGTGGCCTGCCGTGTAAACTATTGGATCTGGAAAAAGCAACATAATTGCAAGCATTGAAGCCCACACATTCTGCCTATTTTATATCCTATACAGAATTACACGGCGGGGTGAGGGAGAGTCAACCAGCATAATGCAGAGTCCTGCTGCCTATACTTTGCCTGTCAAACTGCTAACAAGCTCAAATGATTTTTTAATGATAGGCCCCTCTATCCCACAAAGCTGTCTACTCACAAACACTCAGACTCGTACACACACACACACCGAAACGTTGCACGCATTCGCTCCCACACGCATCCATAATGAGTTTTATTAAGGGAAGTACATGTGGTTTAATGGATCACTGCAAACGCCATTCCCATTCACTCTGTTGTATTCAAGTTCCAACAAGATGCTTCTTTTTCCCCTGTGTCACTTCTTTTTTTTCCGAAACACAACGTGCGGTGCATACATACTCAGGTGCAGGGAGTCCCTGCTGAGCTAAGAAACAAGTGGAACTAGAGCTTTTACCATGTAATGGTTCAAACAAATGATGGCTCTTTGTAAATCAGAGTCATTATGTAAGATTCAGTGTGTGACCTGTAGTTTGTTGCGCTAAAAAATGTTAGGGGCTGGATTGGTAGGGGAGTGTTGCTCCAAGTAATGGTGAGGCAATGAAATATGATGCAGGAAGTTAGAATAGACGTTTGAAGGCATATTAGACGTGAAACCGCACATTGCAGCAAAATGGGAGCCTGGTTGAACTTATTTGCCGTACAACTCTGCATTTTCTTTTTGTCGGATCCCTGTAGTAGTAGTGGTCCATTTAACCCAAACTACAATGTTTCCCTTAACCTAACCAAGTTGCTCTTGTGCCTAAATATAACGCAACTTTAACCATAGCACCATAATGTAGTAAAATGTATTTAATTTCAGCACTGCTTTCTAACGGTTTTAAAAGGACGGACAATCATTTAGAGGACTTTAAGGTGGCTGGGTTTTTCCACACAAGACTAAAGTCAGTCTAAATGTGGCTTTAACTTACTTTTACTCTTACTGTTATGCTTCTGTTCCCCTTTTCTTGTTATTCCTGTTTAAACTTAATATAGCCCCATTTCCATTTGAATTTGATTGAGCAAACTGATTGAGTTCCAACTTGTTCATCTCATATTCTGTTTCACTGCATTCTATCATCTGTAGACTGTTACCTATAATTTGTACCACCTATTCGCTCTTTCTTTTTTTTTACATACTCACACACATTTCACACATTTTTACTGCCTGTTACCCTTCCTTCCGCTCTGCTCTTTGCTCTTGTAGTGAAAAGTATTCCAGGAAGCATTCTATATCTTGCCCCTTTCGCTCTATGGTATAGTTGAATGCAGATCAACACAGACACAAACACACACACACACACACACACACACACACACAATATATATATATATATATATATATATATATATATATATATATATATCCTATATGCTGCAAGGTAATGATTTTTTCTTCTTGTTATTCCTATTTCATCTATTTTTATTTGATTTTGATTTAGCATATACAAGATCAAGGCCTTTCTTGTACATCCTGTATTACATTTTGATGTGTGCTGAAACTCCGTAATAGGCCTGTAACAATTATTACATAATTGTCCTTTTTTTTTTTTAATCTGTCTGACAAACCCGCTGATTAAATAACATCACCACCTTTCACCTTTTTTTCAGAGGACAATATATTTTTGTAATCATTTTAATTGTTAGTTTTTGGCACTTGACCCTATACGAGGGGATACAGTTAGAAAAAATGTTTTATGATAATAAAGAGGCGTTGTTTACTTCATAGGCTGTGTATCTGTTATTACATTATCTGGGTCACATAATGGTGTTAGAACCAAAAAATTTATCCTGGAATTCATTCAAAACTTTAGTTTGTTTAAAAAAGTAATAAATAAATAAATATTTTTTTTATTTTTTGACTGAAAGAGACAATTATGTTGTTAATCGCAATTATTTCAGAGACAGTTAATTGTACAGCAAAATTTGGAATTGTTACAGCTCTA
The DNA here is from genome assembly GCF_010015445.1 of Perca fluviatilis. Taxonomy (NCBI): domain Eukaryota; kingdom Metazoa; phylum Chordata; class Actinopteri; order Perciformes; family Percidae; genus Perca; species Perca fluviatilis. Next base: position 1,374,190 of record NC_053121.1, read on the forward strand.
CTCCGTAACACACATAACACTAACACTAACACTTCTCATGTTTCACTTCTCCCCTTCTTACACTCTGCATTAAGGGAAGCATTCTACATCGTGCTGCTTTCACCCTGTAGCACACTTCAATCGAGATATACAACACATTCAACTGATCTGTCATCAACTGCCAGACAAACATACATGTTAGCATGTACACAATGAACAGATGCAGATGTTTGCGCAGCCCAAGGAAGCTGCTCCTGGCTCAAAACACACATTAAGCTCAGGAATGACAGCAACGTCATACCAAGAGGACTGCATTGATCTGATTAAATTGCCCCCGCATCTGTCATAGTATCATGTAAGAAACATGCGATTGGTTTTCTATTTGTGGAGTAACTGAGATAGATTTTCATGTCTGCTTCAAACCGTTGCACCAATCCATCTTTCTTTGAGTACATGTAGATTGCTACGGCATCGGGCTGTGTCTGCCGCTGACGGTGATAAGGAGTGATTGGGTTTTGCATATGTAATCACTGGTTATGGCATGTTAATCGTACAGAGTGGTGGCCTGTGGGATGTAACATTAGATATGTGTGGCAAGCTCATGCACATATGCACACACGCTCAGTACACGCACACACACAAGCAAGCATGCACACACACACACACACACACACACACACACACACTTTAATGTTGTGTAACTGCTCCAACGTAGTGGTTGTTTGGACTAGAAGTTGTGTTTGTGGCCCAATTATTGTCATTGTAGTTGGCTGGGATGATTTGCATAAAGCATAATTTTAACTGTGATTGTGGATTAGACACTTCTCTAGCGAGTAGTTCAGTTCGAGATGATTTGCTCACTGATATTAAAGGAAGAACCCATGTGCTCTACTCTCTCAGGCCTCCTGGAGTTCTCTCCCGTCCTCCTACGATACTTCATCTCAGGTATGGGTTTATTACTAGAGTTAGATTCTGTGCATATACAATAGTGCTGTAGTGTAAATTACCAACACATTGTAAAAGTCCCTAGTGTCACGTATAGTAAAGTAGCTTCCTTTTTTGTGATCCTTTATGATAAGTGGGAGGAAAAGACAAAGACGCAAAGAAGACGAGGAATGGTAATATTCCATGATGTGTTGTCTGTAGAGTTATGGGCTCGCCTTTGCTCTCCAGTCCAGTCCATATGTTTGTCTGAGTAGAAGTATAGAGCCTGTCACCACTTCCCCTGGCTTAGTTTCCTTTCAGGCCCTCCCTCTTTCCAATTCTTTTCAGCACAACTCTCAAGTTTCATCGAGGCTGTGAAGAGGAGCTGTGAAGATCCAGCAGACGATTTTCATCTGTTTAATTCCTCTCTCTCTGATTGCGTCTGTACGCCTGATGAGTCACAGTTAACCCAGTCACACAGCTGTGTGATTCCCAGCGCATTGATTCATACAATGTGCCGCCACAATGCTGTCCTCTCTTCACTCGCCTCTTCCTTTCCCCCTCCCTCACAAACTGCTAATGAAGTGAATCACAACTGTTTTTCCCCCGATCCCTTTACCCCAACAGCTGATGGTGAGCGATTGCATCCACAATACTCTTTTAATTAGTATAGAGAATAAATTGGTTGAGCATGCCTTTTTCCTTAATTGCTTTTTCCTCAGTTTGGATTTAATTGGGCCGCAGCACTGTTTATTGATCTCCTTTGATGTGCTTTAATTTGGATAATTTTATATATTTATTTTGGAAGTGACGAGTCGGTTTGTCTTGAGGGGGCGAGTGTTAGGCGGCGGGGCCGGTACTGCAGCAGACTGCAGCATATTCAGGGAGCCTGGGGTCCAGTGTGTGATGGCAACTAGGTGGGGAGATGATCGAACCCAGAAGGCAGCAAAGGAGCTCCACTACAGTCTGAGAGGCCTCGAGTGAACAGCTCTTTGATCTCCCATCAACACCTCATGAATGCCAATGCAGAGCAGTAAAGCAAGGGAGGCAGGCCTTCTAAGCCAGCTTTGACAGGCCTGCAGGCCGGTACATATTCCTTCCAGCAGCTAGTTTGTACTTTGTGCCTGATTCATGCTGCGTCATCTCTCCCCCTCCTGCCTGCCACAACAAAGACCAATTTTCTGCCTCCGCCTCCGTAGTTTCATAATTAGTGTGCTTCTCTGCGTGTGATTGTGGGTTTGTTTGCTAGATATGCGTGCGTGCGTGTGTGTTTGCTTGTGGGAGCATTTGTTTGTGTGAATGTTCTTTTTTTATTTGCTGCTTTTACTTATATTACTCCCCACACTCCACCTATGTAACTCCACTTTCTCCCTCGCAGGGGGTAACTTCACCCTGGCCGAGCTGGGAGTATGCGAGCCGACTCCCCCTCCGCACCCCGCTGCCGTTCCCTACTGTCCTGATCTGGGCCTCCTCCAGAGGGGGTACTCCCTCAGCGCCGGCTCTGATGCTGACTCGGACCCCGAGGGGCCGCTGTCTCCAGAGCGAGCCATCCAGCTGTGGGCCGGACGAGGGAGGGTAAAGTCCCGGCGCAGCTCAGGAGTGTCCAGTCGCGAGAACTCTGCCCTCACACTCACCGACTCGGAGAATGACAACAAGTCTGACGACGAGTCAGGTAGGACAAAGGACTCTTGAAAGATGTGTATATCAAGATACAGGCTCATTGATTTGAAAAAAAAAAGTGAGGAAGGAGTTGAGTAAGACTTGAGAGAGTGCAAAACAAATCGGGGAGGATGCGTCAGACTGATGTGGTAGGATAGTCGGTGTTTAAATTGGGCCCTGAGCGAGAAAGTATATCTTACACAAAGTTTGTCTATTGTTGAAATCTTTAGAGCATCTCTCAAACAGACAGCCATTATATGAATGTGATATGTGAGTCTGTTTCTGATCTGAAGAACAGTGGTTGGACCCCTGACCCCCATCCTCCACATGATGTTCCCAGAGGGGAATCTCCATCCTCTGGCGTCTTTGTTTATTGCCAACTTCCCCATTTCCTTGTTAATCCTGACGCCGTCGTAAACCTGTGCTGCAGCTTCGCCGAGGTGTCAATGGAGGTTAATGAAAAGTGGATGGAAGGAAAAGCAACAGTCTAATTAATTGATTTCTCGGCGGAAAAACGTATCAGCTGTGGATCAACCTCTGTTGAACTGGGGGCCTCCGAATCAGAAACAACTCCTGTCGACTGATCAAACTACTCAACACCTATTAAACACATCAAGGAACACCTTCCCTGAGACGCGCCTCCCATCCCACTCCCCGATAATTGCTTTGTGGTTAATTACCAAGCTAATCTCGCAGCCGCAGATATCAGCCGCCGCTCTCACTCTCTCTGTCTCAGGGCCAGGAGAACGCCATTGAGCGCTCTGTCGCCCGCATTTCCAGACCTTGTAAAATTAGCTTCTTAATCCTATATTGTGATAATCATTTAGTTGCAGTATGAGATCAAAAGTTGTTGTTGTGGTTTTTTCAGCTTCCAAAAAGAGACTTTATCCAGTAATATTTCATCATGGATATTTTTGTGCTCCTGCAGGCTAGAAACATTCACTTGTCTGGTCATTCATATTGATGATTATGTAGAACGTGTCAATACAATTGAATGCAAGACTTCAAAAGTTTGCCTTCTGTATTAAAGCGTCCGGGGGAACCACTGACTCGCACCTTTCGGCTCGTCTCATGGTTTCACAGAGCAGAGATGTAGATCAGGCGTCTGCATTGCTGTCTCTGCCAGCATGAAGATATCAGAGGCAGTGCGGCAGCCTGATAAAAGGACCAGCTGTGCGCATGTGTCTGATCAAGTCAATTCGTTCATTTTTTCGTTGCTCTGAAAGAGGAAATGTCACCCTTCGCTCCTCCAAACAGAACATCAGATACTGGAGGCACGTCACACCTCAAAGCACCCAGAGGAATGATTTCTCTTCCACCAGACCTAACCAGCCTGTGTGCCCCCCGAGCAGTGCGGCTGCTGAATTTGCAAATGTGTGTGTCTCTCATTGTTTTTCTATATGCTATACGGTCTTTCTCCGGTTGTAAGAGTATGAACCTAAACCCTGCATGTGTGTGCAGGAGTGTGAAACCGGAGCAACAGGAGTGTCAAAACAGCAGGAAGAGGATCTGAGGATCTAATAATAGAGATTGACAGAGGCAGACAGAGAAACAACATCATAAACACATGCTAACAAATCAAAAAGACGGTGACGTGCTAAAACACCAAACAACATGCGGCACCACTCTCATCTCGCCGCATCTCTAACAAGCTTCAGAAGTCTCACCTCCGCTTGCTTCTCCTCCTACTCCTCTTCATCTACCTCCTCTCCTGCCTTTTTCGTCTTCATCTTTCAAGCTTCTTCTTCTGTCTTCTCTTGGCTCATGCTGCGCCTCTCACCATCTCTCGTTATGCTCCTGTCAGTACAGCTTGCCAGCGTGACTGACAGGTGTCGGTGTAAGGGTCTAGGGTTCCCCTCCAGGGCAGGGGCGTACATGTGGATGAATGTGTGCGCGTGCCCTATTGCAGATTTCACTACCAAAATAGAAAGCCCAGAGAAATGGTGACAGATATCACAAACCTCAGGGAAAGTGCTATTTGTGTTTGCGAGCATGTGTGCATGCCAGTTTTTATGTCAGCAGGGCAACTGGCTGCAGAGTAATTGCTGGATAAATTCACAGCCCATTTCTTTTAACTTCTTTGCTCAATTTTTGTTTAAAAATAACAATGAATAAACTACAAATTAACTCTAAGATAAGATAAAAATTAGTGAGACTTTCTTCCCATTTTTCAGGTTGCCTAACTACATGTACTATTTTTAAATGTTTGATTCTAGAGGAGATGAAAAGTCTGAAAAAACAAAAACAAAACCTGAGTCGATAACAAATTAAAGGGTGTGATTCTTCCGATAGATAGCAGTCGTCAGTCAAGTTGCCTGGTGCCTTTGCTAGACTCAACACAATTAGCACCACATTTACACTTATTCGCTTCACCTGTTCAACTGCTCATTAACTCAAACATCTAATCAGCCAATCACGTGGCAGCAACTCAATGCATTTAGGCATGTAGACATGGTAATGCTGTTCAAACCAAGCATCAGAATGGGGAAGAAAGGTGATTTTTAAGTCAAAGGAAAATCCAACGCCGTATTAGCAAGGTTTAAATAAAGTGAGTGTAAACTTAATGAAAACATCTTACAGAACTGGTGTAGAGAATGTTGAATATTGCTGTATGTTTTTGTTGAAATATTTAAATAAAGACTGGCATCAGAACAAGGTTTCTGCATATTCTGCTGAATTAAGCTTTTTCTGATACTTACACAGTTTTAACAAACATCTAACATTTACAGACATAAGCTCTTCCAAATACATGCACTGAGCCTGATCAACAAGGCTAAAATCAATGTTATGATATCAATAAGATTTTCTCTTCCAATATCAGTTTTGATGTGTATTTCACAATTAGGCAAATGTATGCCACTGCATGAATAGTCAAATAATTATTGACCGTTTCCCCCCGATTTCTCAATTGGAATGCATTGATAGTCCGTAACTCACCGTCTTTGTCAGTGGATGGAGTTTGTGCAGTTGTCATGGAGATGGTTCAATTGTCACATGACACAATATTAGAACTTCAGTCATGTTATTTTGATGGTTATAATAACAAGCTGTGATGAATCATTACAAGTGGGGATTGTAAATGAATGATGATACAGTATGAAAATATTAACACAGTGCATGTGTGATTCCAGTGAAAGTAGAAAAAACAATAATATACACACACATCCATGCAAAAACACAGATTGACTTTGAAAGACTGTAAATACTTTAAAGAAAGCACCCAGAGAACAGCACCTGACTGTAGCGTGCATGTGAACATGCTACTCATTCAGACATGTGGTTCACCTGGGTAGCAGTTTCCTCTGCAGACCTCTGGCACCTGCTAAATCAGCTTCTAAACTAAAACTCTGATTATTTTTTTCATTTGTTTTTTTCATTTACTGCTAAATTCCAATTACCAACAAGTATGTAAAGCCTGTTAAATTAGTTTCCTAAATGCAACTTAGGGATTTTAAAGTTTCCCTACATCCAGCTTTATTGTCAAGTATTGAATAAAGACACTTCGTTTTTATTGCCCCTTCCAGACACTATTAAAATAAAGAGACTAGAAACGTTGGCTTGGCAGAGCCAATACAAGTTTCGTTTGCACAAGCAACACAGTGAGGTAAACAAATATGGGCATAGAGAGCGGGCGGCAATGGGAGATTTCATTTTGGCAAAGTGGAGGAAGAGATTTACTGTCACACTGTGCACTGCCTCGTAAAACGTCCGTCTAGAAACACAGGCAGGAGAATAGGAGCGCTTGTAAATTCCCACAGCAGTGCCTGATGACTGCATCCAAACTGCATTGATCAGGAGGGAGAATGATTAAAACATGCATTAGATGAAATAAGATCAGGCTTTGACATTGATTTAAACCCAAAGCCTGACTTTATGGCCACAATCCATAGTCCAGTGCTCTATACATGCTTTGTGTGTGTGTGTGTGTGTGTGTGTGTGTGTGTGTGTGTGTGTGTGTGTGTGTGTGTGTGTGTGTGTGTGTGTGTGTGTGTGTGTGTGTGGGCCCTAATTAAAGAGCAGCCTGTTAAGGAAACAGGCAGAATCTAATTCAACTTCAACATTGTTTTCCGTCAATAAATCTTGGCTTTACTCATACAGCCGACTTTATGAACACAGACACCCACTGGCTGCTCACTCCACAGTCGAGGCCCCGCCCAATCACACATGCATGCTGATTAGCTGCTTTTAGGCGATATCCCTCTCCTCCTTCCTTCACCGGCTCAATCTCTTCATTTGGTCGACAGGATAATAAATCATGGGGTAGTATTGTGACGTATGTGACAGGATGTATTAATCTCGTAATTAGAGAATGAAAAGGTGGCGCTAAATTTAGTCTGGCCTTTCTGTCTAGCCCTGCCCCCATGTCCGTGCATACGCAATTGCCTGGTTTCCCTCAAAGGTTTTTTTTTACTCTTAGAAGCTGTTTTATATTGCTTAAACTTTATGTTAATTCTCTTTTTTGACAAAGCAGAAGAACTTTCAAAATGCCCCTTAAAACATCTGCAGTCAAAAGTTTTTTTGTTGTTTTTTTTGGTAGCTGGAGCTGTAATTATGCTTTATAAAAGCTGTGTTGGGCAAAGTGATTCCTGATTAACTAATCAAATCTGCTAGCACAGGTGGCAGAGTGCCTGCACCCGCGCTGTCGTCTTTATTCTTTTTTAATGTACCACATGAATCCCACCATAAATCAAACCAAATCAACCACGTTCAAGTCGGCTGATGTGTTGTTACTTTCGGGAATATTTCAAGCGCTCAAAGGATTGTCTTGCAATCAAGGTAAATTAAGATAATGTTTAATCATGATCATTTAGAATTTTGAATAAAAGTGCTCTATACTTTGGGATACATATTGTAATTATATGTCACACAGTGCTTGTAAGAGCCTTTTCTTTCCACCTCAGCACTCTCAGCACCAGTAACTCGGTCCATGCAGTTCCTGTCTATCAAATTCAAGCAACACTTATAGAGTTGGACCGGTGGGGTCCCCTAAGAGCGCTGCTGTCCCCTCAGGGTCTCTGTTAGTGTGTGTGAGTAAGAAACTGAGAGTGAGAGCTTGCGTGTGCGTGTGTGTTAGGAGGGTTGGGGGCATTAGCCTCTGATTGAGTTTTCAGAGAGCAACGTGGGGTGCGAAAGGCTCGACAATGGTCTAACAGAATTAGTCGCTTGTGATGAATGGTGTGTGAGAGCAGCACTGACAGCTCGCTTTTAGAAACGCGCGACTGTAAGTGTGTGTGTGCGTGTGCTTGTGTGTGTGTGTGTGTGTGCGTGCGTGCGTGCATATACGCCTCCATACTTCACCCACTGGTTCAAGGACTTTTTGTCCATGCAGTGAGAGATACGCATGCTGGAATGAGCAAAGTAGTGGTGGACACACAAACTTACACACACACACACACACACACGTGGCATGTATCTGTAAGTGTCTGTCTTTGGGTTAAGCCCAGGGTTTGAAAAATGCCCCACAGTTAGGATCAATAAAGATTGATCTTTTCAACATATCGAACACATCACTCATACATGTTCACACACTCGCACAAATGCTGCAATGAATAAAAACATAAACATTCACAACCCTCATCTCTGACTCTATAAAGATGTTATTGGACCAGATATTTTAGTGAAGACATACACAAAGACAGACATGCACAGAAAGGCAGGTCCACACACACACACACACACACACACACACACACACACACACACACACACACACACACACACACACACAGAGCAGTGTTTAATAAAAACCCTGGGATATTGATCACAGTAGATGGATTCTAACTCACATTAAAGGAAGGGAGCTTGGAGTGATAGAGATAAGAGGAGAAGAAGAAGAGGAAAACATAAACAATGAATAAATAGAAAGGGAGAAATGAAGGAGGGATTTTCCCAGGAATCTGACAATGATGACATTGAAAAATATGTTATTGTGTGTTCTTGGTGTGAGGAGGCAGCATCCCATACTAACAGTACTATTATCAGGTAAAGGAGAGGCAGAGAAGCAGTGGAATATCATTGGCGTTGGATTTGTAACCTGCTGACGACTATGCTGCCGCCCTAATAGGGAATTTAGTTAGCTGTAATGGCCTCTCATGCCATCTTCAAACCTGCCAGAGAAAGAGAGGGGAAAGAGAGAGAGAGAGGGAGAGAATGAGCACTGAGAGCAAATTGAGAATTCTCCAGCCAATTATGAGTGATCATATTTTCCTCTGCATGCTGCTGAAACTACTTTTATAGTTTAATGGGCAGCGCTCTGCTTCCTAATGAAGGCTGGAGGTATCAGATTGAGAAAAAAAGTAGATAATGGGAGGGCCGAGGCCGCACTCACTTTATTTTTGTTTATTTTGAACCATTTCCACTATGTATAACTTTTACTTGTGTTTGTGCTTTTCTTGCCCAGTTTAGTTTTGACTTTCAAACTCATGCTTTCTTTCTTGATTCGTCATAACCCTGTTTTTGTTTGTTTCTTTTCTCCTGTTTTTTTCTTTCTTTCCTCAATCCCCTCTCCTCCAGCTTACCTAGATGATGGGGAGGATGAGGATCCATTTGGGGACTATGTAATCAGTAAGTCACGTCTGACTGTAGCCTCTCTTAGATTACTCGGCCCACCTTAGCCCCGTCTGCTTGTATGTGATTGTGTTTGATGTGATTCCCTTTGCTGTATTTGTCTGTGCGTGACTATAAGTTGATGTTTTTTTCATGAAAGAGACTGTTGCACACAATGCAATAGCTTCTAACCGGGCTCCAGCTGAGATTACAAAATTATCCCCGGGTCGATTCAAAGGCTTGCTCTTTTGGAAAGTATGATTGCGCATATTACTGTAATTGTTGTAATGAAACTACATTTTCTGCAGTCCATTGTTAAAAGTTGTCATGATGTTGGCTTAACGTAGGACGGAAAGAACAGTCAAATAATTGCATTACTCTTGTGTTTCATCTGATACAAGCCAGCCATTGTTCTTCTTCACATGCCTCATCTATATTTACGAGCTCCTTTCATTATGATCTCCTGTTCATTAGCACACGTCCAACTGGTTAATCTCTTTGCACTTGATCAGAGAAAATTTCCCAGAGGGTGCGTTTTTTTCTTCTTCTCTCTCCTCCACTACCGGAAACTCAGCCGCATTTACTCGTGTCTCTGAGATTGTTTGTCTCTATGAGCGTGAATTAGTGTTAATGTTTGTGTTATTGGGCTGTGGAGTTTTCATCTGTTTTCATTAGTAGAATCAGAGGAGGGAGAGAGAGTAGAGTGTGTAGCAGAGAAGATGAGAAGATTCATGCCATATGGTTTACGTAATAACATTTGTTGTACACATTATGTGTTAGACATAATACTTCAAGGTCACAACCTTGAAGTGAATAGAAAAGAAGTAAGACATGCATGCACGCATGGCAGCAAAGAGCTGAGGAGAGGAAGGAGAAGGTTCTCTGGGATCATGCAAAGGTTAATCGTCTTGGAACACTTTTGTATAAAAAGAAAGAGGTGAATTCAAGTGATACAGCGCACAGGAACACAAATTCACAGTAGGTGAACTCACACACACACACACACCACACACATACACAGATAAATATGCAGCTTAAAAACTGCTTCATATGTGTTCTAAACTACAAATGAACAGCATATGAACAATGGAACTTGATGACACTGACACTTTTGAGAGAAATGTATATTATATATAAATTTGCGACTTTGTTCTCCTGGTTAAATTAGAATGAGGCAAAGTTATCACAGCAGATATGTACTGATGTTAATTTCCCTCTATGCCTTATTTTATTACTTTCTGTCTGTGGAAACACGTCAGAATATACTATTTGCTGTGCACAGTTGCCTTGGTTTCTGGTGAGTAAATATTCACGACTTCCTTGGAAATGAATATCTTGAAATATATTGTATTTGCCATACAGCATATATACAGTATACAATATCTGGGAAGGACAACATCCCAACACTTACTATATTATCATGCATTTTCTTATATCTAATTCCTTATTCCAATATATAAAATCATTTTAGAGAAAGCCTTCGCTGGACACTCGATTCTGAAAAATTATTTTACTTAAGATGTGTCAAAGACTACAGTTCATCACTAATACTGATATAGAAGATACAGTGATATCAATTTCCAAAGCTGTAAATTTTGAAACTCTCATCCTCCGACCACCACCACTTCTGCAATTATTAAAGCAGTATTTCATTTTTGGTACATTTGAACTTTTTAGCTCTTCAGCAGCATTAAATTTCCACCAAGAGCTACCCTGGCTGACACCAGAGGCTTTCTACATTTATTTCTATGTGTTATTCCCAAATTAAAATAAGGAATACTAAGTTATTGCAAGAAGTGAGGTCCACCATACACAATGAAAAACCCTTGTTTTAGGAATTCAAAATTAGGAACAAATGTATACTTTTTCATCTAAAGCTAAATCAACTAACCATAATCATGTTTCTCAGAATGACAGCATTTACCAAAGTGTGTGATGTGATGTGATGCAACAATTACTGAGCTAGCAGCCAGGTCATACATTCAAACAGAAATCCAAGACACTTGTCACCTGTCCAAAGAATGATTTACAACCCACCAGTGACTGTATAGGACATCAGGCTACACCATCATCAATCTTCTGAACTGGTAGATAGGCAATAGTGTTGGAGCTTTCTATACATAGGTGCATTACTGCTACATCAACTGTCCCTTACCTATTAATCTACTGGTTCCACCAACAAACATATATACGTGTTTTTGGGGAGACCTCTAGCTCTCCCAGGAGCCCCATGTAGGCTGAGTCCTTGGTGCAGCGTGGGTTCAATTCCAACCCTTTGCTGTGTATCATCCCCTCCCTCCCCCCTCCCCTTTCCTGTCTATCAGTACAGTAAAAATCCCAAAACAATCTGAAGAATTCTTTTACTTATACGTTTGCTTCTAGTTTGTCTGTGCAGTTTTTTTGTTTGTTAGACTCATAAGGTGGTTAACATCTCTTTGTGAAATGGCTTTTGTTGAAGTGATGGTAATCTTTGTGTAGCCACACATGGCTCTAATGATAGCAGTGTTGGTCCGTTGGTCAGTCCACCATTTTGTTCCAGACTGAAATATCTCAACAACCATTGATGAATTGCCATGAAGTTGGTACAGATATCCATCGGGCCCAGACAGTCGAACCCAATGACTTTGGTGATCCCCTGACTTTTCCTCTAGTGCTACTATAACAACTATTGGACTATTGGATGACTTTTCCTTCCCGACATTCACACTTTGTGTTTAGTGCTAATTACTGGAGCACATGTTAACACTGTAACATGCTAAACCTAAATAGTGGCTATGGTAACAGTTAACTGTTAACCGTCTGAATTGTCATTGTGAGCATGTTAGCATGCTGATGTTTGCATTTGCCTCAAAGCACTGTGCCTAAGTACAGCACTGTTTAAACATGAGGTGGTACCTACCCAGTGATACAAAATAAATGCAAGAACATTTTCTCAGTGAGTCTTCGAATCCTTCGGCTGGAAATATACCAGAAAGCTGGCAGCTTGTCAGGCATGAAATGAAGAGCAACACAATATGTTAAACCAACCAAACCAAACCAAACCAAACCAACATAGTATTCAAAAAAGCTGTATAGTGTATTTTTGGTACTTTATTCTGCTCTCAGGCATCACTGTACCATGCAACTATTATGTTTTTGTGTAACATTTTAATAATACATTGAGAACACTCTGAGAGGAAGCATCAGCAATAAATAATAGACTAGAAGAATTAAGTATTGTGAACAAAAAAAGCAGTTTGTAACCCAACACAGTAGATACACTGATGCTATTATGTATAGATGCTGGAGGGCCCCTTGAGCTGTAATGGACGACCTTATTCAGCTTTAGTCTGGAGAGGAGGATGCGCGTTTTGTAATTCTGTATGGCTTTTGTTCTCTATTCTTCCATTTAAAGTATCAAACTTATATCAAGTGTTTAGTAGTATTTAAAATCCAGTGACGATGTGGCGGCCTGTAGCTCACCCAGTAAGACCGTTCGCCCCATGTTGGCTGAGTCCTGCAGCGGTGCAGGTTCAAATCCGACCTGCTTCCCTTTGCTGCGTGTCATCCCCCATCTCTCTCCCCCTTTCATGTTTATCCACTGTCACTGACTAAATAAAGGGAAAGCCCCCAAAAAATTATCTTAAAATCCAGTAAGGAAGCTGAGAATTTGTACTGTGAGTTGATTAAATATGTTCATATTAATTAACCTGTGAGTATTAACCTCTACAACCCTGCAGAGTCTTTGGCATGTCCATCATTAAAAACTCAAACTGCCCAAAAACATTCAATTGATGGCATGAGGCAGCCATTCATAATATTTCACTGAATTTGTGTGTGAAACAGCCAGATTGAACTGCTGGGACAAGCAGATGCCAGTTGTAAGAGTGATGGCGTCAAACAGTGCAGTGAAAAGTGATTTATCTAGCTTTTAAGCTATTTAAGGGGGAATTTAAGGGGGAAACGTACAGTTCAAGTTGTTAACGTAAGGTCTAAATGTCTCACAGCAAACATTTCAGCTGGAGATTTATTGGATCGGACTGATCAGCCGTGGTGGAAAGATGCTGAGGTATGTGGAGACATAAAGTTTGCAATCCATGTTTTGCATGACAACAAAGCACAGTACGACAGAGGTAACAGTCTGGAGACTGCTGACAGATCACAAACTGAATTTATTGTTTGGAAGTTAGCAGCCATACTGTCCCGGAGAAAAATCCTGCGGGACAAGTAGTAAAAAATAAATAAATAAAATAAAAGTACCAGCAGTAGAGGGCAATTTTTATGAGAGCAAATCAGAGTGAATAGCAGAGGGGAGCTGTGGGAGACCAGATATCATTCAGAGGTTGTTTTGTGTAATTTCTTTTGAAAGAACGGTTCCAGCAGCTGTCACTTTATTGTTCCAGCATACAAATAAAAAAGAAATGAGAATCAGTATCATCTTTAATAGAATGGAATCAACAGTGTAGTTAATAAACCTTCATGGTCCCTTTTTTCACATATTTTAAAAATAGAACCATCCAGCACATGTTCATCAAAAAACTCTGCTACCCTTTGCTGGCCTCTTAGCTTTTTCACTGTCTCGACATCAACATGTAGCAGCTGTGCTTCGCCTTTGCTGCTTCCTCCTCCAGCAGAGTGATTATGACAGGCTGATTGGTGTTTTGTTTTCTTGGGGATGAGAAGATCAATGCGGGGCTGATAGCGAGGGCTGGGCCGGGAGCGGAGAGGAAGGATGAGAGAAAATGGGGCTGAGGCCTTGTCGCTTTCGAGTAGGAAACAGGGATCAAGAGATTTTAGGGAAGAAGTGGATGGGGTTAAAAGCAGATGATAGAAAGAGGATGGAGCTGGGAATTTGGGGGAGATTTTAGAGGATTTCAGGAGAGGATGGAAAGTGATGGATAAAGAAAGAGGGTAGCTGTGGAGGAGGAGCGATTGAGAGGAAGATCCAGCTTTAACAATACAGTAGAAGAGATGGCTGAGGATTAACATTCTGTGACTGTCTGCGAGCACTGGGATAATCTGTGGTGTCCTGCAGAGCGCTGTGGGGAGCCCCCCACGGCAAGGGGGGTTGAGGCCTACCGCCAAGCCTGTCACTGTATGTGTGCATGTGTGTGTGCTGCTCATGTGTGACTCTCAGTCTAGGTGTGGCAGGTGGAATGATGTGCTGATTCCAGCCCCCCCACCATGCTTAGCAGCTTGATAGATATGCCCCACGGGTGGCAAGAGGCGAGCGTGGCACCTGTGTTTTTTCTTCAGTGTCACGATGGCCCTTAGTCCAGAGCCAGTTTCACTCGTCACTTTTCCTCTATGATTTAAAAGGGGAACAAAATCTGCAATCCAGCATAATACGTGCACACGTTTTCCTTCCATGTGCAGTGAGGAGGAGTCCGTAGCTCCTTGCAGAGTTTTAATCCGTATTGATTTGTGCTTCATGCTGTCTCATCGAATGGAGCGCAGCACCGCGGGGAAACACACAGCATGGCGAGGCATGCCTGGGCATTACCTTGCAAGTCTCTGCTGGCCAGTGTTTGTTAATGTGTGAAACTGAAAAGTTACAGTTTAATAGCAAAGTGCATCATTTTCACTAAGAGCCAGGTCTACATAAGCAAATGTAGCACACATGCACTCACCTACAGCATAAAATTCCATTGTTAGGTTGTGATTAAAGGTTTTCTCCTGCTATTAAAGCCCTGTTCCCACATACACTCTTAAAGTAGCATGCTCTCTCTTGCCTCACATGAGACTGAAGCTTAGGTTAAGCATTAAGTAACTAATGTATATAATTAACTTTGATTGGACACTTGTTTTCTCCCTTTAACACTATACTGGAGCACAACAATCATTTATTAAGGGTTGCCACACATTGTTTTTCTTCTTTAAGATCTGCTAACTTAGAATTAGATCATCCTGAACTGGGAAGCCGTTGACTGCAACAATCAGCTTTTCCCACATTGTGTATGAAGTGCTGATACAAAGTGGAGTTGGAGAAGGAAACCAGCTGTACATCCGCTGAGATTGGTTGTCACTCGCCTATGACATATACAGTTGAGGAAATATATTTTAAATAGAGTTAGGCTAAAGACATTCAACTCCACATATTTTGTGTATGTACCTTATTTCCAAAAGAGATCATTTCAAAATTATTGTCAAGAAAGACATTTATTTCATTTATAAAAGAAAAAAAAACATTTATTTACTAGAACAGATTTTCCCTGAGTCAAAAATTTAATTACATAGAGTTGCTTGTGGAACACTAAACATCTCATTCAAGTGAACCAATTAAAAGTGTATTTAAACGTTTGACCCACTGAAAATTTGTTCTTGTAAATAAAAGCTTTTTTTGGTATTATTTTTAAATGATCTCTTATGGAAATAAAGTACATACCCTATTGAGTTTACACAAGACATGTAACGTGAGATACGTTGAGTTGTGAAAAATTGAGTTTGAATGTATTTAGACTAGGTGTTTTTAAATATATGGCCTCAACTGTACATTTGCATGAAGTTGAAAGTTGGGAATTGCAAGAGTAAAACTTTGAAGAAGAAGGTTGAGATATCCAACTTTACTCACCAGTAGGACAAACCTTAACTCTGGATCCTACACTTCTATTAAAGCGCCCATATTATGCTCATTTTCAGGTTCATAACTGTATTTTAAGGTTGTACCAGAATAGGTTTACATGGTTTAATTTTCAAAAAACACCATATTTTTGTTGTACTGCACAGCTCTCTCTCACTGCTGCAGATCCTCTTTTCACCTGGTCTCTGTTTTAGCTACAGAGTGAGACCTCTTTTCTTCCTCTTCTTCTGTACTATCTTTGATTGCACTCGCACATGCTCAGTAGCTCAGATGTAGATCATGTCAGCTAGCTAACTCTAGAGACAGTAAAAGAGGCTGTTTCTCCAACTTTGGTCAGTTACAAGGCAGGTTTAGCTGGGAGACTTCTAAATGAGGGAGCACATGTAAGTAGTTCTTTTGTAGATTATGGTGAACTTGTGTGTGTTGTAGCAGTGCTTTGCTATTGAGAACGACGTAGCATGCTAGCGTTAGCATTAGCGTTAGCATTCTAATGCTAACGGTTAGCATGCTAACGAGCTAACGGTTGTGGTTAGCCAGCTCATTTCGGACTGTGACATCACAGTCCGAGCCGATTTTGAACAGCTCACTAGGAGACTGAAGGCAAGACACATTCGGAAACCGTATCTCACTCAGAACAGCATGGATGGGTTTTTTTCAAAGTTTGTATGTGTGTGGAAGCACCAGAGACACAAAAGAACACCCCAAATCCCATAAAAAGTGATTTTTTCATAATATGGGCACTTTAATGCATTTCAGTAGCATCTTTCGATAGACACCTTCCTACCTAGTTTATGTCTTTCAAACTCCACCAGGTCATAATATAGGCTTTCTATTTAAAAAAAAAAATAGTGTCCGAGCCCAAGTCAGGACATCATCAGGGTTATTTTCTCAAGCTTTTGAAATCTTCTTCCAGAGCCACAAAAAACATAATACAACTGTTCTTCTAATGTGTAAAACTGGTGGAGGTTGCCTTTGTTTTGTATCTCTGAGGAAGAAAGAAACTGTAATATGTACTCTATATAACATTTTCAATTTCCCACCAGCATTGATCTATCAAACTTCCTAGCTTGCCATTGGCCAGTGTTTAAAGTGTGTATGAGATGTAGACCACCTCATGTTATGTATTTATTGCTTGCAACAATGTGTATTCAGTCACTGCATAGATACCAAGCGAAGACACAGACCCTGATTAAAACCACACTGTTCAGCAGAAACAAAAGCAGCAGCACTGATGTCAATATTTCTGTTAAAACCCTTTCTTCTCCACTCAATACTTGCTTTAATAGGTTGGCTTTGTTTTGCGAGGAGTCAAATGGGAGGAAGGAGAATAGATGAACAAATCTATATTAGAGTCTCTAACCTCTGATTGTGCAAGTCCTCTTATTTTGCCACTTAATACTCGGAGCTGGCTAATCATCAGACAAGTATCAGACTTTATCCTCTCCATCTCCATAACCGAGCATGGAGACAGCCTGGCTTCTCAGCTGGTCCCAAATCTCCCTTTCTCAACCATTTCCACGGCTAAGCCAAGTATCAGTTGTACAGGCAGTGGAGCTCAAGCCCAGGAAATGGAGAAATATGACTTTTAGGATATTTATCAGCTGTTTTTGTTTTGGCATTTTCCTGCTGTCTTGACTTTACAAATAGGCGTGAGAAGTGTTTTAGTCTGTCTTCACTCCTCTCTCTCTCTCTCTCTCTCTCTCTCTCTCTCTCTCTCCAGGTTGTCGTACTAAAAGCTTATATTAGTCCACTTTATGCAATAGCATACCTGCCCCACCAGTTACAATCAATAGTACACCCCGGTCACCTTTATACCTAATCAATCGGTCGGCGTAGACCACCCCGGCCTCTGTTCCCAGTGGTCCCTTTGCAAAGTCATAACTATTTTAGGGCAGACAGCAGCAAGTCATTTGAATCAATAAGAATGCATACAGTGCATAGATTCCTGAGATCAGTTTCAGGGCCAGTCGAGGCATTTTTAATAGATTTGTTTAAACTAAAGACAATTGGTGGCATACTCCATTCAGGCCATCAGGCAAAAATGCATCATTACTGTCTGTTGAAACATTCTAACCCATGCCTTTATGCACAGAATTACAAGTGGGTGTACTATGAAGTGACACAATCACATAAATAGGAACCAGTTTCTAGTAAAAGTTACCCAATACAACCAAAGCTTCTTTGGAATTATTTTTTTTAAAGGTCGCTTTCTATCTATTTCATCAACATTTTGCAGGCTTAGCACAACACTAAAGTGCTGCTGTTGGTTGAACATTCTGCTGGGGATAAAGAGAGGCTGTCCAAATCCTGTTCAAACCGTCCTGCCACAACCCTTCCACACAGACACTCTATTCAGAGATATATAAAAGACTTCAGGATGTTATACAAAGTGTTAGGCCAGGTTTTGGCTAAGCATGCAGTTGTATTAGGTAATAAAAAATACCTGAAAGAAACTCAATTTTACTTTCCTTCTTCACCTTAAAACCAAAGTTAACTTTATAGCACAAAGTGTTCCTCCAGCGCTAGAGTCAGGACTGTGCATTTGTGGATTTAGCTGCTGCTCAACCGGGTTTGACTGAGATGGGGTTTCGGCATTATTTTTAACTGATATTAATTTTTTTAAATGTTACAATATCCAATCCATTAAATGAATAAATTACTAATTAAAATTAGAACCTTGTTGCCCAGCGCTCCACTTATTGCCAAGGTGGGAAAAGCCTTTGAAACCTGATGTACTTTGAAATCATGCTGCTCTAAAAACAAATTAACATTAAAAATAAGCTGGACATTAAACACATCAGTCTAATCACACTAGTCAGTTTTGATGATACTGACACTTTCTGTCCTTCTGCCACAGTCATCAAGAACCTTTTCACTGCACACCTCAGCAATGGACCAAACCAGAACCATCCACCCAGATCAATATTAGTATACTCCAATTGCCTCTGGGTGTAATTAATGCAACCCAGCCCTCTGAACCTATTAAAAATGAATTGACCAATCACAGATTGGTAGACTGCTATATTGCCTCTCTGTTCTATCCAAAAACAAAGGGAGACATGACATTTCTAAGTATAACACTAGGGACAAAAAATACAGGGAAATTCTTACAGCATGTCTTTATCTATTCAGTGTAATCCAATTTTCAGTCTCAAGTCTTTTTGTATCTTGTCACAATATTGATTTAGCTTTGATTCTAGGCCCCCTCTCTTTCTTCTTTCATCTCTCGAGCCTTTCGGGGGTGAACAGCCTTGTGAATTTCCGTTCTGTTATACAAAGTGTTAGGCCAGGTTTTGGCTAAGATCATGCAGTTGCATTAGTTAAAAAATACCTGAAAGCAACTCAATTTTACTTTCCTTTACCTTAAAACGAAAGTTAACTTTATAGCACAAAGTGTTCCTCCAGTGCTAGAGTCAGGACTGTGCATCGGATTTAGCTGCTGCTCAACCTCTGAACCTATTCAAAATGAATTGAATGAATTGGTAGACTGCTATATTGCCTCTCTGTTTCTATCCAAAGACAAAGGGAGACATGACACTGCTAAGTATAACACAGGACAAAACAAACTGGGAAATTCTTACAACATGTCTTTATCTATTCAATTTGCTCATTAATGTAGCCGATCTGAGGTGCTCAGATCCCCTCCAGTAGAAGGACTTATTTGTCTGCTGGCACAGGACGTTTCCAGCGCCTGGCTACTTTTTGCTTTTTAACCATATTCTATTCCCAGACTGATCTCATTAGGTGGCGTATGCATGACACGCCAATTTGTTATCAAGACGCATAATCGCTTTTTAGCGTGTTTATCAACACAATTCACCCGCCATTGACCTACATTATGAGTGAATTGTCGCCGTAGCAAGTAGTGTAAAGGGACTTAAGTCCGCGGATGTGTAAAACACAGGACTTTCACCCAGGAGAGCCGGGATTGTGTCCCGCGTGTGGTGATTTTCAGCATTTTTTTGTTTTTTTTGTTGCCTTCCCCAATGTTTCTTTCCTAAACCCAACCGATTATTGTTTTCCTAAGCGTGATTTTGTCGTTTTTTTCCATGTTTCTGTCGCTTTTTTGTGTTACTAAAAACCTTTCCCTGTGTTCTTTTCCTAAACCCAACCTTTTTTTTTTGTTCTTTTTTTACACGTGTGCGACATTGTTCTTGCGATAGTACGTTACGTTCTCGCGATAACACGCAACATGGCGACGCCACGTGGTGTGTATGTTTACATCTGCTTTATACAGCGCAGATATACACGTGGATAGCTCAAAATGCGTTTTTTTTTCTTCCAAAAGAACTCCCTTGCCCTCAGTCTTCAACTGTTCACACACTCCTGTTTGTGTGTGTGTGTGTGTGTGTGTGTGTGTGTGATCTGTGAGGAGGCAGAAAAGCTACATCTGGCCCTATCAGAGTGAAAATGTCAAGAAGCGTGCAAAAGAAAGATCTGTGTGTCTTTGCTCAGTAGATTCACCTGATCTTTTAGCCTTTTGCCCCGCTGATATCTCAGTAGGGTTTTTTGTGTGTGCGCACACACCTCAATCACTGTTTTTGTTTTGTTCATTGGTGCCTAGATTTTTGGAGGCCTGTGTCTGTGAGTGTGATCCAAAGACAAGTGTTTGACTTTTTGAACAGATTCTATTTCTGCCTTTCTTCTCCATTATCTCTTTCATTGCTTTTGTTCTCCCGGTCTTTTGGTTCTTCACACATCTGCTGGATCTTTCTCCACCTACTAAAATCCATCATGAAAGCATCCCATGGCCTTCTGAGGCCAAGTATAGAAGGCAGCGTCTCTCATTTGATGTTTTTAGTTCCTTTTTTTCTGCTTATTTATTATACTAGGACAAAGTTGCAGTTACAGATAAAAACAGGAGAAGCGTGACTGTAACATCAGCCATACCTGAACACACTTTGGAGTATTCTGGCACACACATTGTTACGGACACACACACACAGAAATGTTTACATATGCACACAGAACCACACATACTGTACATCAGCTAACAATTAGCCATAAGTGTGCTTGACTCTGTATGTCAAGGACCCTTACAAAGATTGGTGGTGTGGTGTGGGATGAGACGTATGGAAAGTGAGAGATTACGCACCCTTTTCCAATACGCCCACATACACACGCACGCACGCACACGCACAAACACACACACACACACATCCGCACCTCTTTCCCTCATCTCGCCATGTCTCTGTCATGTGATTAAAAACAAAATCCTATTTTGCATTCTCAGACCCACACATTTACACTGTGACACAGTGAGGTGCGCGTTATGAGTCTAACTAGCTCTGTAGCAGTGTCACCTAGCCAAGTCCCTGCCTAATCAGGCCACTTACACACACACAAACACACATGTACACACTTTGCAGAGGCCATGTGTTGGGATGGTGATAGAGGGTTGGCAGTTGGCAGACAGACAGCAGACGCTGTTCTTCGACATCAAACGTCTCAGAGCAGAATCTCACTTTCATGCCTACTCCTCTCTCTCTCTCTCTCTCTCTCTCTCTCTCTCTCTCTCTCTCTCTCTCTCCCTGTCTCTCTCACACACACACACACACACACACCGTCACGCACACACAAACACTTTCCTCAGATCTTGCTGCCAGAACTCAAAGACTTGGAAGACCTAACACACACACAGAGCAGGCACACACACACACACACACACACAGACACACACACACACACACACACACACACACATATGACATATACCCTAGCAGTAAAAAGTGAATTCAATTTCGTCAGCCATTGTTTAAACCTACTCTGTGAGACGTACGTACAAGTTTCATGTGTGGCTCGAAAATGATGCAAATTATTGTTCCGCTCTTTAGATTGAATCCAGTCAAGCATCACAATCTTATCTACAGCCACAGACAGACACACAATAATATAAGCACGAACAGACACACGTGCGGTACGCACATGTTGTGTAAATAATACATATGAAACAGGACATTAAGTCAAAGGGCGGACAAACAACACTGTTGAAATTATAGGGATGTGAATCAAGCGCTGTAGCCTTCACAGTCTTTAGATCGCAACCCAAGTCAACACTTTCCATTACCATCATCAAATTCCCAAATAAGGGAATATCTTTTGTAAGGATGGAGTTCATCCCATAAAGTTCCAGAGACTTGGAGAATCTATGTCAAACACTAAAGCTTTAATGTTGGTTTGTGGAAGCCAACTTTACTTTACAAACCCAACCTGTTTAGTGTTCAGTACAGTTCAAACAAACTCTGGTGTGTTGGTCCGTTTGGTTCGGTTGGTATGAAAGCTGCCATTCAAACACAAACTAAACAAACCCAGCAAACTAAACAAGCCAACCAAAATCATCTGAAAAGGTGAGTTTTGGCATGGTAACTGGACTATAATTGGTTCATTTCATTTGTAAAGGCAAAACAGACCAACCACAGGGTTGTGTGTCCCAAAGCTAAACTATTATTAAATGTATTTGCTGATCATGGGAACTGCAAAGCAATCAAGCTATATAATTATCCCCTTGAAATATTGTATATATGTATGTATGTATATATATATATATATATATATTATTGAAATATTACATATGTCCATCATTATTCACTGCATGACGTCCAGTTGCAGTCTCGACTAAACATAATCAGTTATGTCTTCATGCTTTCTTTGTGACACCAGAGACAATATAAAAACACACAAAATGCAGTAAATCTCTACGACCGGAATTCAGTTTCCTCACATAGATCTAAATAGTGTTGAAGCAGGATGACAGTTGCCAAAACTGTCCATCAATGAGTTACCAGTACATGTCAGTCCATACAACAGGACCAGAGCTACAGTAAATGGCAACAATTTATCATTCAGAACTATGAAAGCAACCTAAGACACTTGATGTTCTTTAACGTGTTACCCATATCTCCAACATAAAGTTTGACTCCATTAGAGAGAAAACAGCAGAAAAGAATTGAGAGTGATGTAAACGTCTTGATTAAACATTGGCTTAGCTTCACTGAATAATGTAAAGAGCTCTCTTATCTGTGATGGATGAATGGTAACAGACAGTGATAGAGAGTGGACTCAGACATCAGACAAGATGGAGAGATATCACATAGATATGACTGATAAGATGAAAATGATTCATCGACTCATCTTGACCCAGCGAGAGCTGCAAATTGAGCCACGGGTGGCGAGCCCGGCGAAGGTGAAATTGACTTTTTGCGTCTTTAGAAAGTTTAGAGGAGGACTTTATTCTCGTGAAAGAAATCGGAGCCAGAGGAAGTGAGCAAACCTGCACACAATGCATTTCTGTTTATTGAGTTTTACGGCATCTGTGTCATCACATGGGAGTAAGCTTTAGTCTTGTACACACACACAGACACACACACACAATGCATCATGTATGCCCAACCCACCCACAGATCCACTGTACACACACACTGCCTTCACCTTGACAGTAGGCTGACTTAAGATGCAGTATTGATTCAAAGAGTAGCTGCACTTTTGTGTGTGTGTGTGTGTGTGTGTGTGTGGGGGTTGAGGATTGGCCATATTTATTTAATGCTTGTTTTCATGCACGTGCGGCGTTTGTAACCGGAAAGTTGGTCGGCCCCTCTGCCCTTCAAAGTCATTTGGAATTCATCTACAAGCCTGACCCTGACAGCTGTTTGTTTTTCCTCTCCGGAGAGAGAAGGAGGAATGGAGGGATGGCGAAGGGGGGGGGACGTCAATGAGTGAGAAAGTGATAAATATTGGAGAGGACAGAAGAAGAATGGAAGTGAGACTTGGGTGGAAACTTGGGCGAAACGGCGGAGGACTGTTTCTATTCCCGCCTTAGTGGTCTCAGTGCTGTTTGGCTTGTTGAGCATTTGAGACACACAGGACAATGAGTGGTGCTCTGAACAGCTTCCATTAGTATCCCTCATAGACAACTAGCTTGAATGTGTTGAATCTGCGTAGCAGCATGAATGCAAAACAGGGCGAGACAGCTGAGATAAAAGGACACAAGGCTCTGTAAGCATTCCCTGCGTGTAAATATAGTTTTTTGATATAAAATAAGTGTCAAAGTTCACTGTATAAGTGTGTCATCTGGGATCTTTGCAGTAAAAATGTAAAGCCTCTACAGCTGAGTGTGGTGAAGAGGAAAACCCAGCGGGATGGAGAGGCTTTGTCTTTTGTCTGCTTTGGGTGTAGGTGTAAGCAGATGATTAAATGGACACAGAGCAGGAAGGATGGAGGAAGGATGCTGGGAGATGATGTCTGGCAACACCAAGAGGGGAAGAGGGGGAGCAGGGGAGTCATAGGTGAAAGGAGAGCGGGAGGAGGGGACAAAAGCCAGAGGAGACATGGATAAATGGATAAATGGGCTGAGAGGAGCGCTGTCGAGGGAGAGGTGCTATCCTATTTTTACACCTCTCCTTCTGGGAGCCCCTATTCTCTCTATCTATCCATCATAATAACAGAAACCCCCCAAACTCACTTGTTTTCCCTTTTTCCTTCCCCTCTCCCTCTTTTCTCTCTATTCTCATGTACATGGAATTCTTCTCGTCTAGATTTCTTATTGTTTGGTTTAGGAATGTCAAGGGCATCTAATGTAAATGAATTAATAGATTGTACATTCAGCAAGCCTCTCACATTGAAATTGCTTATTGACTTACAATGACTATTTTAAGCATGCACAATTCACCCAGACAATGAGCGCTACACACGCTCTCGACATTTACATCGCTCCCCTGTCCGAGGTGGATTCCTCCTCTCACAAGTTCTGTGGTCTTCCTTTTGCGTTGTCACAAGCAATTAATTTGGCCATAGCTTGTGTGTATTGATCTGTGTGGCATCAGCATTGTAATCTATTCAGTCTGGTAAAGAGGCACCATTCATGCAGTAAAGAGCCAGCAAAGCACACACACACACACACACACACACACACACACACACACACACACACACATACACACGTTCCAGCTGGAAATCAATCCCTTGTTCCCTGGGAAATATATGCATGCTGTCTCATAGGATCTTAGCTAATTTCTGTGTGTGCATCATTTTCTGTTTTGTCCTCAAAACTAAAGAGAAAATGTTGACTATAATATTTGTTTATGGATGGACACAAAAAACTTTTCCTTGAGCCCAGAATTCAAGAATTTATGTGTGTACTCTGGTGTCACACAGGGATACACACAAGCTTTGTATTTGTTTGTACTGTGCTGTTTACTTACCCATGACAGGTTTGTTGCAGCCCCGCTCGTGTGTATGCTCTTTGTTGGAGTCTGATTAAATTCCCCATAGAGGGATTCATCATCTTTAGCAGGCAGAAAAGAGAAAATTACAAGCCCATCAATCCTTGCGTTTGATCCAGCTCTCCCCTTCTCCCTCTGTCTTTTGCCTCCTCTATTCTATGTATCCAGGCTTTTATTTACCCACTTCTCCTCAGGCCCACCATGTCTGTGATGTTGGGAGGTCATTTGTCTCTATGTTAGAGCTGTCCTGTCCCCTGCTTCTCCTATCTGGCTCCTCCAAACCTCTTGGCTCCTCATCATCATCCAGACATGTGAGCGTCTGAGATTTGGCGGCTGGTGTCTCTTCTGTTTGTGTTTTTTCTTTTCTCTTTTCATTAGGGGCATTTGCATGCATGTATGCCTTATTTGGCCGTTTCTGACTACACCCAACTTGTATGGTTATTTTGTGAATATCATTCTGTTTAGCATCTGAAAAATAAGTGGCATGCTGAGCCCACGAGTAAAGTTTTACACCCACACCTGAAGGAAACATGAAGGGTGCCTTTTATCAGAAAAGCCGACACTTTGTAACAATATTTAGAGCTGCAAAATGAACCACAACTGCTTGACTGTGGTCAGGAGTTTAAGTCATTTTGTTTTTGAGCTACTCACAAGTTGTGGCAGCTCCACCTGTTTGCCAATCACAGTGAAAAAAGCAGATTTTATACTCAATCTTTTTTACTTTAGGCCTTTAGATTCCCCTAGGAACATAGGCCATCGACGAAGCTCTTCCATCCTCTCCGGTCTTGGGCCCTCCGCTCCAGATGTTGCCATGTCAGCCCTTCTTTCTTCATCTCCTGTTCAGGTGGTTCTCGGTCTGCCTCTCTTCCTCCTGCCCTGTGGGTTCCATGTCAACGCCTGTTTAGTGATTGATTTCTTTCTCCTGAGTGTGTGCCCTATCCACTTCCGTTTCCTCCTCCGGATTTGCATTTCTATTGGGTCTTGTTTGGTGAGTTCCCACAGGTTGCCGTTAGAGATGGTGTTAGGCCAGTATATTCCTAGGAGGCGTCTGAGGCACCGGTTGGTGAAGGTCTGCAGCTTATTGAGTATGGTGGTGGTAATTCTCCAGGTTTCTGAGCCATAGAGTAGAGTGGTCTTTACGTTTGAGTTGAAGATTTGCAGTTTGGTCTTGAGTGACAAGTTTTTTGCCTTCCAAATATTGTTTAGCATGTTGAATGTTTTCCTTGCTTTTCCGATCCTGGCTTGGACATCGTCCTCTGTGCCACCTTCCCTTGAAATGATGCTACCAAGGTATGTGAAGCTGTTTACATCCTCTAGTGCATTTTGATCCATGGTTATGGGTGTGTTGTTCTTGCTGTTGATACGCAATACTTTAGTTTTTGATGAGTTTATTTTGAGACCAAGCAGAGCAGCTGTTTCCTCTAGTTTTCTCTTAGTTTTCTTTTTATACTCAATCTAGTCCCCATGAATCTCAACCACACACTTGTTGGAGTTAATAATCTCAGGGCTTAAAGTATTCCTGCACCGTGAGGAAAATAACAACTTGCGGTTTAAATTTATTTTCAAGTCAACTGATTTCACCTACCAATCATATGAGAGGAACGCAGCTCTAACTAACGCAGGGCTTAAGTACTCGGGCCTGGTGCCCGATTTCTGGCGTATGACTATTTTAGAAAAAGTAAATAAATTAAAAAGTCGACATGGGATTTGTTTTTGATGCGCTGGATTTAACCGATCATCGAACTTCCACCTACCAATGAAACGAGTTCTAGCCAACCAGATGCAAAGTAGGGCGGAAAAGCGAGAGTGCGGTGTGGTCTCCGTGGTAACACGGCTAAAAAAAATGGAGGCAAAGTTTATCAAATTTGGAGCATGTAGAGCATTTAATTGAGAAAGGAGTTAAAACAAATGTTGCTGGGCATGAATAGAGGACAAGAGGAAAAGGGTGGAGACGGGAAGCCGTTAGCACTTGGTGTCTCAAATTGCTTCTGCAGCGCATGTTGAAGGAAGAAGATACCGTACGGCAGCAGCGGTAAGAAAGGGTTTGCTAGTCACAGCTTCAGTCCAGGCACTCTGTCATACGAGTAAGTTACCTGCAACGACAGCTACCGCTACGATTGTGCCTTCACTTACCGACCGTGTTTGTGATACAAACAATATATTATTGCGATAATATTATGCGATCGCATAATTCAATGCATAATTAGCCAAAGTCCGCATATTTATGCGGGGGCCGCATTTTTTCAAATATGCCGCACTTTCGCCGTATAAATTGCCAATTTCCACGCAAAATATGCGGGGCTTGCATGATTTCATAATCCCCGCATTTTCGTTGCAAAAAAGTCACATATATCTTAGCAGAAAGTTGAAAAATATTGTGTTTACTTCACACAAGAGCAGCCATTTTCCCCCGTTACCATGGGAACGTTATGAAGTGACGTAATTACGCGACGTGAACATCATCAAAAAGCAGGGTGTTGGGGGAATCACTTTTTTTCTCTTTTTCATCAAACTGTAGTTTTTGCAAGTTCCCGCAATTTCATCGCATAAAATTGCATAATATTTTTTAAGAAAACGTGCCACATAATCAAGGATTTTTGCCCGCAACAATCACAAAAAAACTCCGCATTTTTCTGGAAGGACTGATATGTGTGTTCACGTTTATAGCGGAACACGATTTGTCATTAACGATGGCCACTGTGTAAAAACTATCTGGAGCCCAAACTGCCTTAACAAAGCTGTCTGTTTGGAATCAGCATAGCAGTTCTTTAAACATAACGGCCTTGTCCCAGAGTTTAGACGTCTAGCTATATGAAAATCTATACAATGCAACGTTTTTAATAAATGTACATGAAGCAACTAGGATGTCATTGTCTTTACTTGTTGGAGTTTCTTTTGCAATGCCCCATGCTGTTTACTGGGGTTTGGATACCAAATTGTTGCCTGATTTACGCCAGATGTTAAATATCAACCTTTTTGTTTTGTTGAGATTGTCTTTACTTCCTCATTGTTTGGGATCTCACAGGGCTGTATGTAAAATATATACAACCTATGTAAATGACCATTAGGCATTGATATTACACCAAATAAGGAAATATTTCCTGTTTTATATGTTATAATGTTTGCTAAAAAGTCATTACCCAGGGATTGGACAAACTCCAGTAAAAGATTTCATTGAAATGTGTCTGCGATGATGAGCATAATGAAAAATCCATTGTATTTAACTATGTTGTACAGCTGGAGTCCCTGAAACCCAAACAGAATTTCTGTCAAAATCATGTTCATAAGCATTATTAATAAAATTAGGAAAAGTAACGAAGTCTCAAGCCGATAAAACAATGTAAAGTAAATGTCATCCGCATAGAAATCAAAGAAATCATTCAATTAAGTGTTTGTTTTTTAATATAAGATCAGATATATTTCAAGGTTTATTTTTTAGTCAGTAAATTGATGGGTTGCTTTGTGTGTGAACGTGTCTGTGTGCACCACACTGACATGCTTTTGATTTTGTCAAAAAAGGACATTTGCGTAATCTTGGACATGTAAAGGTCAAGATGTGAGGTACCCCACTGAGGAGAACGCTGTGGAACCAGGACGGCTCTCCACACTTACACACTGCAAGACCATAACCGTCTCTCACTTGTCCTATTTCATCAAATCCCTTCTTTTGGCATCTCATGAAACAGAACCCATCTGTGTGTGTCTGGGCTGTGCGCTCAAGTCAAACAGTCAAATGAGTGTGGAGATGAAGGCAATTTGATGTACTAGTTGTGTCTGTGATGCAGGTTTCAAATAGTTTATTTGAATGTGTGAGCTCCACAGATAGAGAGAGCACTCAACCTTCCCACATCCCAAAAAATCCAGCCTCAATCTTGTTTTTCGCTTTTTAAATCTGGTTTCACAAACCCCCTCCTTTGCTTGGAACATGTAGCAATATGAAGCATGCTTGCAACATGCTGTATATCGGCACATATCCTATCTTTTTAAACACCAGTATTGTTTTTGCTGTACTGTGCAACAGAGTTCTCTCTCTTGTTGTCAGCTACAGTATAATGTATGTGTGCCAAGCTTTGTTTTCCATTGTAGTTAAATTCAACAGTGTGAAAAGCCTCTAAAGTCACTTTTGGGAAGAAAAACATCTGCTAAATGGTCACATTTCGCTCTCAGAACCATAGCTGAACCAGGCTTTACCTGGTGTGTGTGTGTGTGTGTGTGTGTGTGTGTGTGTGTGTGTGTGTGTGTGTGTGTGTGTGTGTGTGTGTGTGTGTGTGTGTGTGTGTGTGAGTGTTTGGCAGTGCAGAAACCCTGGCTAACCCCCTCTGTGCTTCCCAATGTCCTGTCTCTGAAGAGCTATGACCATTAAGCAGCTGTTCACTTCTAAAGCCACAGAAAAAAAACGAGAGAGCTGTGAGAATGCAAATCTCGCAGTCGGTATGCACCAAAACCTCTCCGTAGGGACACACTGTTAGGTCAGTGAGACACAGAAGCACATACAGTACAGTGTGCGCTGGCACATGCACCTACACACTCACAGTTGCATGTATACACACACATGCAGAGCTAGGTTAGACTCCCTATTATGTAGTGCAAGGATTCTCAAATGATCTCGCTGTAACTACATTTCTCTTGGAATTTGAAAGCAGAGGTGTTAGAGTCCAATAAGTCTGATTAAACATACTCCAGGTACAGATGTCTACTGTAACTACCTGTCTAAAAGCAACACTTTCCTATTTGTGTTACAGTTTGATATAGTGCCTCTCTTTTACATTGTAATTGTTTGGTACACAGTCTATTAGGATGTGAGCATTATTACAAAGAAGTGTAGTGAGACGCGGTGCACCAAAACAAGGACATTAGGCCTCATTCACCAAGATCTTCCTAAGTTTTCTCTTAAATATGTTCTTAAGAAGGTTCCTAAGAAAAGTCTACGCCGGATTCATGACGTGTTCTTAAACAGCAGAATTGTTCACATCTGTGTTCTTAGGATTGATGAATCCCACGTAACTGAAAGCGCGTGCCAGTTTTTCCTAATTAGCATAAGAAAACGCCCCGCAAATTCCCATATAAGGACATGACACTTCCTGTGCACCTCCTGGGAGACAGGTTTTCGGAGATTGTCGGAGCCGCGGTGGAGGAAGTACTGAATCTCAGTACTTAAATAAAAGTACAAATAACCAGAGACATATTTACTTTAGTAAAAGTAGAAGGTGTCCACTACCACAAAAAAAAAGTTCCTATGGTTTTATTCATGGATGTATTTTATTTTCTTTAACCATGCAAGTAAGCAAATAAAGTGTGTGAAGCAGCGCAAATGGGGAGATGTGAAGAGGTCCAGACAAATAAATAAGATATGAACGCGTCTTACGCAGCCTGGCGGAGGAGTAAACGACGCTGTGGAGAGAAATAGAGGGCAACTATGATTTAAAAACGGGAATAATAAAAACAAACGTTTTAATTTTCACTTTTACCGGGGGCTGTATTACCGAGGGTCAGCGGCGCTGCGCCCGGGATCTGGAGCACCGGAGCCGGCTTGGATCAGCGGTGCCCCATATATACAGTATCTATGGCAACCAAACTTTACTGGTGAGACAAACGTGTGACGGTCAGGAAGACGTTTTTGCAGGGGGAAACTGATCAGAAAATGTAACGGAACATTGTAGAAATGTAGTGGAGTAGAAAGTATAGATAATTGCTGCAAAATGTAACAAAGTAAAAGTCAAAAGTAGGCTATGCACTATTGAGTATACTTAAGTAAAGTACAGATACGTGAAATATTTACTTAAGTACAGTTAGGACGAATTTGTACCGTGTTACATTCTACCACTGCATTTTGGCCCTATAAATAGCGATCAATCACCAAATAACGCAAGAGTTAATCAGTTTAATTGCTGATGTAAATTGCAGTGTTAGTGTTTTTTTTGCATTTTGCTTTTCAGCGTTCGTAGATTTTGTTCTTAGCTAAGAACAAATCCAAGTTAAGAAAACATTAGTGAATGCCAGAATCTTCGTAAAAAGTTCGTAAGAAAGGTTTAAGAACACATTTCTTCGTAAGAACGGTTGGTGAATGAGGCCCATTGTTCTGAGGACACTTCAAATTTGTTCATAAAGCGGCTCCTCTGTGTAGCTGTCCATGGTGCTGAAACCAGTCTTGATGATGAATGGAGGACAGAGTGTTTTTTATGTCACAAACCGCATGCAAAGCACACTCTCTGTTGATCTCCACGGTCATTATTTGCCCCAAATAAAAGAAATGTGTGTCTTTCTTTGCATTTGCGCGCATGGATGTTGGCTCCTGTGTGTGTGTGTGTGTGTGTGTGGGGTGGTGTGTGTGCGCGCGCGCGCTGCGTACTCCTTGTGCTCCCACCCTAATAAGAGCTTAACCTTTTTAATCACATTAGCGTGCTGAGGGTGGCTCTGGCGACACTCAAACATGCTTGCGTTGACACACAGACCCACACTCAGACATGCGCACACAGGCAGAGGCATGTCAATCTGTCATTAGTTAATAGCTCATTAGCACAAGGTGATTAATTACTCTGGCAGGGTGTGGGCATGACAAGGATGGGGGGGAGGGGGGCATGGAGACAACAAGGCTTTTTGCTGAGGGAGAACAGGAAGGGGTTAGGGAGGGGGAGTGGTGTAAAAAATGGTAAGCACTACTTCTCTCGCTTGTCGAAGAGCGGTTTCACCACTATCGATTCTGTATTCTGAAGGCTACTGCAAGGGCCACTCATGCATGTGTGTGCGCATTTGGTGCACGTGTGTGTGCGCACGTAACTGCACGCCTCCTCCTGGAGGTGTTTTGCTGGGCTGTGTCTTTTCCTGTGTCTCACAGGGATCAGCTGTAAATGTTAACTAGTCTTTTCTTAAGCTTTCAGTCTCATGACAAATGACCATGTTCAACCCATGGGGGCACCTTATAGCACACCTTCTCTCTCCATCTATCTATCTCCCTTGTTCTCTCTCTCTCTCTCTCTCTCTCTCTCTCTCTCTCTCCCCTCTCTCTCACCTGCTCTCCCTTGGTGGTTTACTTGAGGAGGTAGGTAGAAGGAGGAGAAACAAAGAGGAGGTAGGTGGATGGGAACAGGCAAGGGTAAGAGGGGGGAAAAAGAACAAAAACTGTCACTGAGGGAAGAAAGGAAATATGCAGCGAAGAGACCAAAAAATTGAAGAAATATAAAATAACATGCTGGGACATAATAAATTGACAGCTTGCAATTCAAACTGCCTAGTTTAAGATTTAGAAACCCAACATTAACATATGAGTGTTTTAGTGAGATGAAGAAAAAGAGGGAGAGATTGAGTAAATCTGCATAATAAGGCCTAATAAGCAGAGTTTGCCTTTATCTTATACTGTTACACAACCCTCGTTCACCAGAGTCTGTATGACCTTTCCCTATGCTCTCTTCTTTGTTCCTTTACCACATGCTTCTTCTCTTTACATCTTTTCTATATTGCCTCACAACCTCCATACTGAAGCATAGCAGGATGGACTCTCTAGTGTATATCGCGTGAGTGGAAGCTTCTGTGTATCCCACATATACACCTAATATATACGTATATATGGATATAGAGATATGCCAAATATAATAATGCTGAATGGCATTGATAAATAACCTGCATGAGAAAATGTATCACATTGATTCACGTGTGTGTGTGTGTGTGTGTGTGTGTGTGTGTGTGTGTGTGTGTGTGTGTGTGTGGTGTACATGTGCACATGCGGCGGGGCTTGTGTGTGTGTACGTGTGCATGATGGAGTATTAGAAGGTGTTGTCAAGAAAGCAATTTGTTTCTGTGTCAGATGTTTTTTTTATCATGACAAATCGACGTGAACCTCATCTAAAAATCCAGCGTCTCCTCCTGCGCTCCCGCTGATTCTACCTGCGCCGCACTCTCAACTTTAATATGATGAAGTCATAGTCGCAAAACACCCGCCTCCCCCCTCTGAACCCCACCTCCTCCCCTGCCGTAAATTTGAGCCTCAACATCTGTATTTGCGGAGCATACCTTTTTGTGTGTGTGTGTGTGTGTGTGTGTACCGCTTCTTGATCTGCTGCATCTATACAGTATGTGTGAGCAATGTGCCTATACAGTACGCGCTGGCACATACCAAACGAGAGTGTGTGTGTGTGCGGACGCCAGGGTGCTGCGGCGCATTGTGCATCTGTGACTCGTTGAGGATGATACATGGCGTCTGAGAATGTCACATGAAGAGGTAGAAAATGATGCTGACAGCGGTCCTCTGGAGTGGTTGCTCAGGGGTTGGCCTTTACCGCTCATCTCCTCCTCCCTCTTCACTACGGTGCACACACCACACTACCCACACCTGCTTTGTGTCAGCTATAGGCTCTTCTCTCAGCGGTTGTGCGGCGGTTTAACACCTGTGTGTGTCTGGGTGTGTGGGTGTGTGTTCTTTTTTACTGTTAGATCACTGTCTGCTTTTATTTCTTTGTGATAGTTCTTCTAGTAACCTTCACTTTTCACATTTGTTTCATAATTTGTAAGAACAGAAAAAACACACATTAACTGTCTTAAATATCCTTGTTATTAGTGATATTGGATTATCTCTAAATGTGCACTAAATGATGAACAGCTTTAGTGATGCAAGGCTGTCTCAATGCATAATGTATAACCAGATGTGTCAAATTCAGACTGAATGTTGATCAATGTGTTTGGTAATGTAGGATTATGCTAATAATACAATATGATGATGAGCATGGGATGACCTCAGCCTATTGGTTGAGAAGTGACAAGATGTCTGCCCTCTGCTGGGCGCTGAGAGGACCTTCACTCACCTGGTAACCTGACACCTGAGCCGGTGGCTGGAGTCTGTGAGGGGACAGAGAGAGGAAGAAACACAGCTTCATGTTGTAGTAGCTAGTTTGATAGCTCCAGTTTTAGGGCCGCTCGATTATGGAACAAAAACAGTGAAACAGTTAAACAAATCAACAGAGAAAACACCTACAACTGTGAAATGTCCCTTAATACTTTTCCCATTTAAAACATATTTTCCCCTTCAGAACACAAGACAAAATCAGAGTGTACTTGTAAAACGTAATGTGCAAAATAATCGTTTTTCGATTATTCTGTTTTTGAGATTTTTAGAAGGCGTAATCGCGATTAATATTTTGATTGGTTGCACAGCCCTATCCAGTTTATCCTTGTCTTTATGTCAGAGGCTCAAATTATTTCAAAATCATTTCCCCTTCATATGTGATGTTGACGTTTGGTTTCAGGGGTTTCAGAGTCTGCTTTCGTGGCTGCCACCCTCCTGCATTGTTTGACATTGTTCTTTTCCTGTTTGGGGACGTTATGTGAATGTGAGCTCGTCCATGTGAGATCTGACATATTACTGGCTTCATCGCCGCAGTGTCCTCTGCCCTTCCTCCCTCCCTCCTTCCCCCTCCGCATCTCTGCATCTTCCCTCTCCTTCCAGTTAGCCTCATCCCTTCCTCTCCTCTCGCCACCCGCTTCCTCCTGTTTCCTATATCTCATTTACTCCTTTCTCCTTCTCCTTTTCCCCTTTCGCCTTTGATGTGCATGCTTTGTCACATTCCTATGATTCTGTCCTTCTTTCACTCTCTGGTGCTCGTGGGCTCTGTTGCGCTGCTCCCGCCCTCGTTGCAACCTCCATCTCCTCCTTCTCCTTCTGTCTACCACTACGCTCTCCTTCTTTCACTGTCTCCCCCCTACCCTCTTTTCTCTCTCCCTTTGGCTCATTCGTTAGCTCCCGCCGTCATCCTTCCTCCCCCTCCATCTCGGTGGTGCGGCGCTGCTGGGAGGGAGAGAGAGAGAGAGAGAGAGAGAGAGAGAGAGAGAGAGAGAGAGAGAGAGCGTGTGTGTTGAGTCTGCTCTCAGTCTCAGCTGAGGGCAGATGGAGGATGGAGCCGCAGCCACATCTCTCCTTCTCTTCTGCTCTGCCTGCCACAGGCTGAAAGGCACTCTCTTTTTCACTCTCAGTGTCTCCGCATCCATCCATTCCCCTATGCCTGACCTGGCCTTGATCTGTGCCGGATTGCGCAAAAAAAGGACTGAGGACTAGAAACAGGAGGGAGACAAAAATACCTGCAGTCTCAAGGAAAAAAGGGGGGAAAGCATTGCAGGGCATTGCGCTCATCTTTTTTCCCCTCCGGTGTTTTGGTGTGTGGTGTTTGTCTCTGCAGTTCAACAGCCACACGTGTGCAAGGGTGTCGATCCACACTGCGTGAGTGTGTGTGCGTCTCTCTCTCTGGCTCCTGCTCTATCTCTCTTTCCCTCTCCTCCTGCGCGGTGCTCCGGCGCTCAGCTAGCGGATTGTGCTTCAGAGAGCTCACTGCAAACAGACGGGAGAGGGGAGAAGAAAGGGCAAGAAGAGTGAAGAAAAAGAACAACAGCAAGGGAGAGGCGACAGGCAGCAAGGACTTTGCGAAAGGGAGAGGAAACAAGTCGCAAAAGATTGAGAATCAAGAAAAGAGGACTCTTAAGGGAGCAGAGAGGAGTGGAGAGTGGAGGAGAGAAGATAAGGGTAGAGGGTTAATCAGAAACAGAGACAAGTACGGAGCGATGCATCACTCAGGCAACACAGGAAGAACCAAGACCCTCTCTCATGAGACCGGTAAGACCCTGGGATACTTCTTTGTCACTAGTGAGATGGCATTGTGCTATATTTTCTCCAGACAACAGTGTGAGGACAATAGAACATCGCTGTAACTTGACTATAGTCATTCCCCTTGGTTTTTCCTGTGCGGATGGACACACACACACACACACACACACACACACACATACACTCGCTCGCTCGAACAGAAAATGAATAATTTCTTAGTTTGTGCAACCCTATATATTCTGTATTCTAATATGTAGGTTATGTAGGTTATATATGCATATGGTGGTGTGTGTGTGTGTGTGTGTGAGAATGTGTGTACACGGTGGAGTCGGTGGTGGTGATCAAACGGCATACATCTAAATAGAACTCCGCTTTGATGTGCGCTTCAAGTTATGATTGGCATCCTTGAATGCCAGTATGTGCAGTTCGAATGCGATTCCGCGTGTACGTGTATCCGTGTGTGTGTGTGTGTGTTGTTTTTGGTCATTGATTTGAAGTTGGTGCATCATAAGTGCGCCCTTTTGTGTCGGCCCCCCAGCTTTTCGGTGACCACGTTTTAGTTGATGGTAATTACAGTGATTGACACGTAGTTGATGGCAAGAAATGGACAGGATGCGGGGTTTGCCCCTGTTCCACTTTAATCCATAATTAATTCATGTGTGGTCCTCAATATTAACAAGGTTATTTTTTAGGTATTTGCCTTCCTAATTCAATGCTGATTTATTGATTGAATATTTAGATGTGATTTCATTTACAAATCAAAATGGTGTGATGTGTGTGACATGCAGGTTGTTTGAGAACAGC
Organism: Perca fluviatilis; assembly: GCF_010015445.1. Lineage (NCBI taxonomy): Eukaryota > Metazoa > Chordata > Actinopteri > Perciformes > Percidae > Perca > Perca fluviatilis. The sequence goes on from NC_053121.1 coordinate 1,410,464, forward strand.
AGGGGTTGCATTGTGTGTGATTGTGTCTGACAGACGAGTTTGACCTTAAGGGTAAGGTTAATTGTGGCTGCTGTATCGGTGTCGATGTGTGTATTCATGTTTGTGTTTGTGTGTGCGTCATATAATAGTTGTTTGATTGCTTTGTGGGTGTGAGGGGATTGCTAGCACTCGTCAAGCTAATCAAACAGTTCCCACACACAATCACAACACAGCACACACCCCTCTCAGAAGCTCTGACACATCTGCCTCCTATCTGAAGAAACATTTTGAATTTAGACACCCATGAACAAACACACACACACACACACAAACACACATCTGTTACACAGATCCGGCCCAGCGGTGGATAAATGTGCCTTTCTGATTGCTGCCACAGACAGGACGTGATTGGCATGGCAGACCAGGGAATTAGCCATGGTTTCCATGGTGACTAATTAGGAGGGTCCTGACTGGTGGGTTTATGAAGACAGATGACAGATTGGTGGTTCACTTCCTGCTTTACAGAGCGGGTGGTCCCATTGGCTAGCGGGACCCCCTGCCATGTGAGACAGACAGACCCTCTGCAGGCCACCTCACACACGTGTTCAGCTGTCACCAAACTTGCAAATATGAAATGAAATTAAGTGTTATCCTGAGCCAACAGACCCTTTTTGAATCTTAGGATCCATTTTCATGCTGTGATCTGAAACATTGGTGTGTGTGTTTTAGGTAATGTGCACATTTCACCAAACACACACACACACACACACATTTACTATACCTGGCTTAAACGGACTGATAGATTAACGAAAGTTTAGTATTTCCGCATTGTAGTAGCCAGTGCTTCACACAGTAATCTGCTGTCGGCCATAAACACCCCAGACGTATGCATATTTAGAGATCATTCAGAAGACATTTTAGCCCTTTTATGTGACAATAATCAAGTCAGACGTGCGCACACACTCATGCTGATTATGTAGCTATAGGGCATGTGAGAGAGAAATAGGTGTGATTGGGTCCATCTGTGGCAGAGGAAGAGAGAGAGAGAGAGAGAGAGAGGGAAAGAGATGCAGAGAGAGCTCCGTCTGTGGACACCTGCCCTTCCTCCAGGCTACCATCCCTTTTCTCTGAACTGCCAACAAGATCTGTGGTTGCACAGGTGCGCGTGTGTCTGTGTTTTCACAAATCCGGGGATGGTCTGTGCGTTTTTTTTGGAAACGTCTGAATCTTTTTTGCAAAGAATTTCACAGTGACTCTAGCTGATTTAAAGCCCCATTTGGTTTAAACATTAGGCTGAGATCCATCAGTAATGGGGCTTTTTTTGACGAGCCATAGCAGGAAAAGCACAGGTGTAATTAATAACATTAACGATGGCTGCATTCCAGGTTGTGGACTTTGCTATAATGCATGGTGGTTTACTGAGATATCATTAATGTTATAAGCTACACCTGTGCTTTTCTCTGCTATGACTAATTAACATGTATGGCATGTAAAAGGTCTTTTTATATTGTATGGGCTGTGGCTGTATAAGCATAATGCTCAAGGGTGCAAAAATATGATTTATTTCTATTCAGTTTATTTCTACAACCAATAAAATACTACTACTACGACTACGTCCAAGTGGTACTCACTGTACCACAAATAATGGATGCTCCAGTACAAATACAATCCAGCCTACAGTGCCATGTTGGACACCTTAAAAGCACACTGCCAGAAAAACAGGCAGAAGATAGTGAGCCCTCCCTTGCTTTTCATTCAGCTATCCATCCTGCCTCTCTCTCTCTTTCTCTCCCTCTCCCCCTCTCTCTCTCTCTCTCTCTCTCTCTCTCTCTCTCTCTCTCTCTCTCTCTCTCTCTCTACATCAGTCACCAGCTCCACCTCATGGCTTCTGGAGGTACTGAGGCACACACTCGCATTGACACACACAGTGACACATGCTGACACGCACACACACACACACGTTTCGATTAAAATGGCTTGAGCGATGAGCAAAGTAGTTAGAAAGCCGCTGAGTTAATGTCTGTGTTTTTTTTGGGTTAGACACTATTTATTTGAATAATAAATTTATTCGAATAATAAATAGTGTCTCCCCATGCAAGGGAGTGAGGCAGAGGGGAGGAGAGGACACTGAAGGAGGGGTGATTGGAACAGGCACACAGAGTGGGAGAGAGAAAACATAGAAAAGCGATTGAAGAAGACACGCATGTCACGGCTAAACAAATAAGCATGTGTGGGAACAGATGGTAATAAAGTTCTCTGTTACAAGACTAGTGGCTCGTGCGTACACACACACACGCACAGACCCACACATGCACAGCTTGATTATGTGGAGTATTGGGCCGTGAGTCATTAAGACTTTGCCTCAGTGAAGCTGACTCGAAAGTGAGCAACGACAGTCATCTACAAAGGCCGGTCACTAGTAGTCATCTCTCTTTCTCCCTTCCCTCTCTTTACTCCGTCCATCTGTCTCTGTCTGCTTCGCTCCCTCTCCCTCTTTGTTTCCACCTATTTTGGCCTCTTTACTGACTCCTCTATTCTCTGCACCCGCGGCTTTTCTCCTTCTTTCTTCGCATCACTTTCTCCATTCCTCTGTCTGTCTGTCTGTTCCCCTCCTGCTTTAGGAAAATGAGTTTTTCTCTGCTTTCAGTTTTCCATCGAGTGTTGTTTAAGCCAAAATGTGTGTGCATATATGTGTGTGTGTGTGTGTGTGTCGATGTGTGAGGGCAATGTGTCCTCAATCACAGTGAAAGCATTTGTTTCCCTCTGCCAGTGGAGATAGATTATGTATTTCACTCCTTTTACTCGCATTGTTGTTTTTTTTCTTTCCCTCCATCACCTGTTCTGTCCTCCCCACTCAAGGTCAGTTGGAAGATTGCTTTCAGCCCCCTGTGTCCTTCCCGACGCACCATGCTTTATTGTGTGTATGGGGCCGTCAGGGCCTGTGAGTTTGTGTATTATGCATGTGGTTTGATGGCTTTGTGTGCATGTTTGAAATCATGGGAAAGGAGGTTGTGTTTGTATTGTTCAATCGGTTCTCGTCTCTCATCAGGTAAGCGTTTGTGTGGGGTTGTGTTTGTGTGTCAAGCTGATGGAAATCATTCAGCCGGCAGTCAATCTCAGTCTTCGAGTCAGTTTTGAAGAAAAGGAAAGGAAATCGTTAAGATTAACATGGCTGATATTAAAACGTTAGGATCTTAGACTGTTTTTTATTGAACCGACTTCAACAGTAAAATGTTTCAAAAAGGTTTCCTCGCAAATTTTATGGATGCATCTTCCTATGTAAATAATTCATGTATTTATCGATTTCTAGAGTGTGTGTGTGTGTGTGTGTGTGTGTGTGTATGTCTTTTATTGTGTGTAGCTGGTTTTTGAATGGACGGTTGGAGGTATTAATTTTCACAGTGGTGATTTTGAGTAAAGGGCTGGCAAGCTAACCGGTGTTCTCAGCATGCTTTTGAGCGTGTGTGTGTGTGTGTGTGTGTGTGTGTGTGTGTGTGTGTGTGTGTGTGTGTGTGTGTGTGTGTGTGTGTGTGTGTGTGTGTGTGTGTGTGTGTGTGTGTGTGTGTGTGTGTGTGTGTGTGTGTGTGTGTTTGCATGCATGCGTGTGCGTGTGTGTCTGATCAGTGAGCTAGCTGGTTTTATGCTTCACTACCCTGGCTGCTCATCCATGTGTACCATCTGCATGTGGCGCTGCCATGTGTGTCACCTATACCCCAACACATCCCACTCCTCTCATATCTCTAACCATCCACACCTGACGCTGTCTACTCATTGTCCTCTTATCACCGGCTTTTTTCTGCTCTGATTTTAAAAGCTAATTTATAAAAAGAAAAAAGAAAACAAAAGCTGACATCACAGTTCATTTAAATCCTTTCACTTACTTTATGCTGCATATTAATAAAGAAGACAAATATTTTTACATAGTTATTTATCATCTTCTTTCACCTTTTAATTTTCCTCTAAGCAAGAAAGCATCATATCCTCAATCAAAGCAACTGTGTAGGATGCAGTGTTATCCCATTTGTTAGCTATGCAACGCTAACACTCGAAGTGATCGATCCGTGCCAGAGCTAACTATGTGACAGATGAAAGTGTCACAATTACAGTCATGCTGAAGTGACAAATTGATCCCAGCATTTCTGCTGGAAAGGGTTTTTTGTCTTACAGGCACCATTGTTCATCTCCACAGCCTCATTATACCTTCGGGGATAGTAGCAACAGCGGTGATTCAGTGACTCATCACGTCGTTGTTTGTAAACTCGAAACCCGACTAACCATTCTCCATTCCATTCTTCATCTTATCTAATGTTTCTCTGCTATCTCTCCCTCTCTGCTGCTGCTGCTACCTCCCGTCCACGTTTCCTTCTCGCCACCTCCCTTCATCTTTAATATCCTTCTCCCCAAAGCGCTGACTCAAGCTTCCTGAACTCTTCACCCCTTCTTTTGTTCTCTGCACTGCATCTCTTCCTCCTCAGGTCTGTGTTATTAACATAAAAAAGGAGGAGAAAGTACCTTTCGTCCAGCCCAGACTGGGAGTCACCCCGCCCCACCAGCTACTGGCTGCCTCCCTGGCTGTCACACCGCAACAGATGTAAAACCAATTTTAAGGGTGTGTTAGGACAATTGGCTCACGCGTTAGAAATCTGGCAGTTTCAAAGAGCGGTGCTTCTGCTGAAGACAGTCAGGTAGTTTGCTGTGCTGCGTCTGAAGCAAAAGTAGGTCAAATATAGCATTATTTCACGAGCACAGAAAGGGGGTGTTTTTACTAAGCATTAGTGGAAAAAACACTACTATTGTACGTGGATGAGCTGCTCTCATGCAATTCTGTCATCTCTGCCTTTATTGTGTCAGGGCATACCTTATAGTAATTCCCAACCAGGGGTACTTGCAGTTGCCGGGATAATATGAAAAGATATATAAAAGAATATGTTGCGATTGAGAAGGTGCAAAAACTGGTTAGTTAGTTAGCATGCGGAGAGGGCTGAACAGTTAGCTAAAAGTAATGAAAAAACTTTTAAAATTGTATTTCAGATAATCTGACAGGGCTGAGGGGGGGTTGGGCAAAACAAGTTGAGAACCACCTTGTAGTATATTCATTCCCTGCTGTCACATTCATTTTTAAGAAAGATTTTATCGATTACATGTGTCCTTTAAATCATAGCAAGGACATCAAGCCTGTCTTCATTGAGACAGTAATGCATTACAGTTAGTTTTATTACTTTGAAATTACTTGATGAACACAGTGGAATGACTTTTCCTGTAAAAATTTGCCGTCCATCAATTTTGTGAGGTTCGTGACACATTCGACTAAAATGTTTTTTTTCCACTTTTCCCTCAATTAACTTGATGTAATGTGCTCGCTTCCACAAGGATATTATTAAACGGAGAAACATCACAGCTTCCTCTTCTCCCCATTCAGTCACAGGCCTATTTACACCTCATAAGGGCTTTTTACTCAGTAGATACTACAGTACAGTATTTTCAATGTGAACTCTAGACTCTGACTCCAAAAGGAATTGTAAAGGTCACTGTACAAGAATAAGTCATCATACAGCTTTGTATCTCAATATATGAGCCATAGTTACATAACCTTTTTCCTGTACATTACCAGCTTTAATCTCTCTCTCATCCTAATTTACAGGTTTAAATACATAAACACACACACACACACACACACACACACAAGCTCACCAGACAGTGGCTCCAGTTGCCGTACTAAACGGGGTGTGTTTTGAGGCACTGTGACCCTGCCTTAGGGATGATGACAAAGTGAAACTCAGTCTTTGCGTGTGCATGCGTGCGTGTGTGTGTGTGTGTGTATATGTGTGTGTGTCTGTGTTCCTAATGACCAATGGGGGAGATGAGGGGAGATGGGCCATGCAGCAGAGCAGAGAGGGCACTGAAATGATTCCATCGATCATTCTTGATCACCTAAACAATGTCACACAGCACATTCATCTCTCCCCCTTTCTCCGTCTTCATCTCTCTCTTTGTCTCTCATATTGACACACATTGTGACTCTCAACTCTTGTCTATCTAACCTTTTTCTGTGAGTGAGTGAGTGAGTGAGTGAGTGTGTGTCTGTGTGTGTGTGTGTGTGTGTGTGTGTGTGTGTGTGTGTGTGTGTGTGTGTGTGTGTGTGTGTGTGTGTGTGTGTGTGTGTGTGTGTGTGTGCGTGATGACACTGGCCAAATGCCAGCTCTTGCACAGTTCCATTAGCATTGCGAAGGCTGGCCGTAGATTGCTATTGATTGACTATGGCCTCTATTCATAGACTATTCAGCCAGGAGCACACAGACACACAAGTGCACTACAATGATTCTAGATTATTTGAAAGCAGACAAAAATTACAGGGTTCAGATTTTGGGCTGGGTTTACGGGAGAAATTAGAAGGATGTTGTTTTCGTATCTATTTGACTACGAATGTGACTAAGTGTTTAGCATTTTTAAAATATGACTGTTTTATGTGAGGATGTCCTAAGATGATGCACCTCAGTGTTAAAGTCTTCAGAGGAATAAAAAGACGTATCAGTGATCTGACTCGTGATTGGCCTGTGCGCTCTGTGTGCACTTGTTGGCTTTGACAGGGACTTGAGGACACCAGGCTTGTCGATGGCTGAGCTTTGGATTTTAAACAAATCAATGCCAAGTGACTGGACCCCGGAGCTACTTCTTAATGAGAACCACTGCTCAGAGATCTCCATACTCCCTCCGTCTCTACTCATCCCTCTCTGTCTGTTTTACACTGTTTTGTTTCCCCTACCGCTCTCATTTCTCTCACCTTTCGCCCACTAGAGAACATGCACATATGCACTCACACATATACACCTCAACTAATTTTCTGTATGCCTCTGTTGTTTTTGGTCCATAACATATTCTTAGACAGCCCAATGTCAGAAACTGTGGTGACAGCCCACTGTGTGCAGAGGCTTTTGCTTGTCCGATCTGTGAGTGTCACAGCAGAGAAAACTGTGCTTCCATGTAGGCTTTAACAGTATGTCTGCGTAAAACATTTCACTTGATAATGCACATTTACTATTTGCAGGAAAATTTGCTGTACGTGCAGCTGTGTGCAATCCCTCCAAAACCTGCATCTATTGTTTAGCATTGTGTGTGCGTGCGTGTGTGTGTGTGTGTGTGTGTGTGTGTGTGTGTGTGTGTGTGTGTGTGTGTGTGTGTGTGTGTGTGTGTCTGTGTGTGTGAACACGTTGAGGGGATTAAGGATGTAATGCAGGATTATCCAGCAGGTAGACTTCCCACTTCTTCTGCTGTGGAAGAGATGGAGAGGCAGAGAGGATCGGGAGGAAGAGGTGGATCGATGGAGGGACAGAAGAATGAGTTAAAGGAGGAGGAGGAGGAGGCAGGTTTATTTATATAGTATAATTCATGCACTCGAAGGATTTTACATGCAAACATTTTTTTAAACAGAATTAAAACTGAAGAATTAAAGACACATATTTACATAAGAGAGATTGGGGGACTGCATTTAAAGAGCCCGTTTCAAAGTCAATCATGTAATAAGAAAGAAAAGAATATTATACTTGTAGACATGCATAGAAATGTACAACTCAGACCCTGGTGTGTTCCACAAGCGCTTCCTGTAGTTATTACATGAAGATTCTCTAAACTTTGTTCTTACTCTAGGAACAGCAAACAAACCGGCTCCAGATGAGCTATGAGCTCTAGTAGTTTCATATTGCACAAGGAAGTCAGAGATGTATCTCGGGGCTAAGCCATTTAATAATTTATAGACAAGACGTAGGAGTTTTCTCTACACAGTGACACACTGAATGCCAGTGCAATGTCTGAAGACCCAGTGGAGAAGTATGTTAAGAAGGAAGAGAAGAAAGAAATAATACAAATATGCAACTATATACCTGGCGAGAAGTGACACAAATGTTGCTCTGCTCCACGTAGAGAGGGAGTGTGAGGGAAAGAGAAAGAAAAAGAGAATGAGAGGGGGTTACAGAGTAGGAGAGGCAATGGTGGAGGATAATGGTTTTGTACTTTCCAGGTGAAGCACAAAATATTGAGTTTTCAGATCCAGTAATGGGAGCAAATCATTCCTCCACCGTGTGCATTTTTGTATTTGCATCAGCAGATATGATTTTGTTCGTTTTTTGTCAGAGATCTTAACATTGTTAACTGCACACATCACTGTTTAAGCATAATGACACATATTTCAATATAATGAGACTTGAATTGTTGCCATTGCACTGTTCAAAGTGTTTTTTATTTAGTGCTGCACAGCTACTGCTTCAAGGTCCCTGCTGCCTTTGCTCACCAACAATTGCCAAGTACTAAATAAAACATAAGACGTTAAGAGCAATGCGAGCATAGGAACCTGTGTTACCAGTTTAAAGCCCACATGAGGTGACAGAGGCGATCTCACACACGTATGCAGACACAGGGCACAGGGTCTATCTGTAGCATTTTGTAATTGTTTTGGGCTAATCCCGGTTTTAATATGTCTCCCACAGCAGGGAGGCCTTCACGCTTAATAGACACCATGGATTTCTTTAATTACGTCTGTCTGTGTGTGTATTTCTCTTCGAGTGTCATGTGTGTTTAGGAAAGAGGGTAAGAAAGTGAAGGTGGTTGAGTATTCGAGCGCCACATTGATGACAGTTTGTTTTGGAATCTGTGCATAGTAATGAATTAAAAAAACACTATAAGAGTAGATTAGCGAGTGAAAGAACATGGAGGCATAAAGAGCATCTGTGCATATAGACACAATGCGCACACAGAGCTGATGTATGAACACACACACACACACACACACACACAGATCCAGCAAGTGAACCCTTGGCAGTACTTCTCCAGTCTGTTTGAAGTAGTGTCTCACGGGAGGCTATAGGACTGTGGCAGTGTTTCACCCACTCAAACACACACTGGCTCGCAGGAAAAGAGGGATTGCAAAGAGAAAAGGAAAAAGACAGAGGAGACAGTGGGAGGAGTGCTTCTCCTCAAACACACTCCGGCTCGTCTCATCCCTATCTCTCGCCGTGCACTGCAGACGTAGACAGGGAGCGCTCAGAGAACAGGTTCAGGTTGTTTACAGCCACTCCTCTTCCCCCCCCCCTTTCCTCCGGTGCTCATGCGCTCATATCTCGCTCTATCATATTCACACCGTCCGGGTGAGATTGGAACAGCGCTCCGGGGACACAGCAAGGATATTACCCAGGCTGTATCGGCATCAGAAAGGGGACTTGTCGTTTCATTGTGTCACGGTCTCAATTAGAATAGCCAGCGAGCACTTTGACCGCCGGAGCTGAACACAGTCAGACACCAAAGCCTGCTGATAAAAGCCATCTCTCAAGAATATTCTAAAACACAGCCAGGGCCTCTCTGGCTGAGCATCGCTCCTCTCCGTCTCTTTTGTAAGCTGCGTGACCCGATCAAGGCCGTCCAAATTTAAAGCACCACTTGCCAATTTCAGGCCTGGGGAACTCATCTTTGAGAACAAACAAGCAATACAAGCAAATAAGCTGCCGAATAAATAAAGTGGGGAAATCAAATCATGCAAGAGTGACGGCCGAGTGAAAAGTATCAAAGGTGGGGTTTTTTTCAAGGATGACTTAAAAAGCAGCTCATTTGAATGTTTGTTTTTTCCAGCCTTAGCCAGCAGCAAGCCCACAAACGCCTCATGTTTTGCTAAAACAATGGATATACACACATGCATGAAGAATTACAGATGCACAAAACAATCCCACTTAAGGACAGTGCTTCGATTCTGCCAATCTGCAAATTGTTCCTGGTTCTGCTGTGCATTTGGCTCGTTTTCCCTAACATTTCCCCACTAAAGCCTGTAATTTTCTAGAGCCTTATGTATGACGTGGGCTGCATTCAGCCACGTCTATTATTTTCTGTCATCCTTCACTCTTAGGTTACTCATTTCACCGGACCTTACCCCGCGGTGTCCCCTGGTATACAGCAACAAAAGCAGCTAATGGAGAAGGAATGTACCTACACGCAGGCACAGATGGAGAGGAAGAGAGAGGGCGAGGGACATAGAGGGCACACGGGCATAAAATAGAGGGAGAGAGTCATGCAGAAAGAAAGCTATAGAAACCGGAGGGGAGGCAAAATGTCGTATGGTGGAGCGGAGAAGAGAGTAAAAGCTCTCAGTCACATTGCCAGTGTAACACCCTTGTTCCGTGTGTTTATCCACGGCTTCTGCTCCAAGTTGTAAAATACAACTGAGTGTCTGAGAAGTCTGTGTGCACTAGCTGAACCATATGTATAGGCTAAATCGGGTTGCAACTTACAAATAATTGTAAGTTATATTGATTCATTTTTATCAATAAATCTATGAATCGTTTAGTGTTAAAATTATAAAGTAGTGAAAAATGTCTATCGCAGTTTACCAGACCTCCCCAAGCCGACGCCTTCATATAGCTTGTGCTCGCTAAGCAACCGTCCAAAATCCAGAAGATATTTCAAAATATAACATAAGTGCACATGTATAAGTGGGAGGGAGGAAAATAAGATTCTTGTCTGACAACACATTGCCATGGATACGTCATGGATTCCACAATGACGTGGGTATTGTCTTTAAAAGTAAACTATATAACTATGCTTTTGGAATCTTACTCAGAATTCTGTATTCTCGGGAGCTTCACTTTCCTTAGTGTCTTTGATTTTGTTTCCATCCCTTTCCTGCCCTTCACCTTGTCTCCCTCTTCTCCTTCATCCTCTCACTCTCTCCTCCATTTCTAGAGGCATTTTTTTCATCTCCACTTAGCTTTTAGTGCTCTTCT